>NC_140490.1:90107624-90166135 GCF_964271855.1 Acomys minous
GCCTTCTGTGTTGTGCAAAACTGAAATGGGTTTATGGTAGTTGAAATTAATTTTTAGCCCATGCTGCCCACTCTGACAGAAGTCCACTGACAGTGTAAGACTTTGGCTCCTATACTGGTACCAGAAAGTTCCCATGACCCTCCAGGATTCTAAAAAGGGCTGCTACACAGACCCCACCCCAGAGTGATACCTAGTGACATCATGCTGGCACAGCCCTGAGCCTACAGTGCACCTTCTGTCTCTCCCTCTGTCCCACCTCAGCCAGCTGGACTGTTGCTGCCTGGTGACAGTGAGTTGGGTGACTTCGTCCCTCTGCCTCTGCCTCGCTCCACAGAACCGTTTGCATCTAGAGACGGGGAAGGGAAGGCACAAAGATGTGAGGCAGGGCCTCCCTTCCTGAAGGTTCTTCACCATTTGTTGATCGTCCTATATGTAAACTACTGTTTGTCACAAGGGACTTCATGCAGAATCACGCAAATGACCTGTTAAGACACTGTGGAGACATGTTTTTTTCCTATAGGCCACCTGGGCTAGGTGGGCTAGTGTTAGGGGTGTGTAGAGCTCGCTGGGACTAACTCCAGCCTCCTCAGCCCTCTTTCACTGATGACGAATCTGCCTTTTGACAGGACTCCATAAGGGACGTCCACATCAAAGGAATAATGTACCGAGCAATTGAGGCGGACATTGGTATGTATTCAGCAGTGTTTGCTGGGTGGCCACTTAAATGTCACACCCCGGGGCCTGAGCATGGACCACAGGTGTTTCCTGAGTGTTGATTAAGGAGGACCTCATCCTGGTAGTGTAGATCTCCCCACTCTGTTCAAAACTTGGTGTCTGATGCCAGGTGGTGGTGGCGCACACCTTTAATTCCAGCACTCGGGAGGCAGAGGCAGGTGGATCGCTGTGAGTTCGAGGCCAGCCTGGTCTACAAAGTGAGTCCAGGATAGCCAAGGCTATACAGAGAAACCCTGTCTCGAAAAACAAAACCAAACCGGCAAACAAAAACAAAACGAAACAAAACAAAACAAAAACTTGGTGTCTCCTGTCAGTCTGATTCTAAGAGTGAGTGCGCGTGTTCGGGTGGGTCTTTGCTTCTGATGCCCTGGGCCCTCACACACTTCTCTCCGGCAGCCTTCCTTGAGCCTCGAGTCTTCCCACTGTGCTGTCATGTCCTGACTATGTCGACTTTTCTGTCATTCTTAGAAAAGTACATCTGTTACGCCGAGCAGACGCGTGCGGTGCTGGCTAAGCTGGCCGCCCACGGCAAGAAGATGTTCCTCATAACCAACAGTCCAAGTAGCTTTGTGTAAGTTCGTTCCCTCTTCCCTCGCCAGCTACTGGCTCCTGGGCCGAATGCCATTTGGTTCAGCAGCTGGAAAGAAACAGTTTAAGTCCATCCATTTGCCGTCAGCTTACCCGACTGCCTTGTTCCAGGGACAAAGGGATGCGTTATATCGTGGGCAAGGACTGGCGGGACCTGTTCGATGTGGTCATAGTTCAGGCCGAGAAACCCAACTTCTTCAACGATAAGAGGAGGTGAGGGCCCGTCTGCTGGGGACTGGACCGTATTTGTGAATAGGGAGAGTGTGATTTAGTGAGAGCCAGTTGTAGAAACGTAGAACCGTAAGCTTCTAATTCGTGACGCACCTGCTTAACACGTAGCATCTGGAACAGTGACGTGGGCACATAGTAGACAGCAGTGTCAGTTCAGCGTGGCTTGCTGCGGTTTTGTGAGTCAGGCCTGAAGAATTTGGGGTGCAATAGAAAGCGAGGATTCATACCATACAGCAAAGTAGGTCTCTGGCTCCAGGTGCCTTGTGAAGTGTGAGAGAGCGCCACCAATGCCAGGCTGCCTAGTGGCAGCTCTTAAAATAGAGCTAATTGGTACATTTCTTTTATGTTTGTTTGTTTGCTTGGTTTTTTTGTTGTTTGTTTGTTTTTTGTTTTGTTTTGTTTTGTTTTGTTTTGTTTTGAGACAGTGTTTCTCTGTGTAGCCTTGGCTGGTCTGGACTCCCTATGTAGACCAGGCTGGCCTCGAACTCACAGCGATCCACCTGCCTCTGCCTCCCCGAATGCTGGCATTACAGGCGTGCACCACCACTGCCCAGCTGCTTCGGTTTTTCTAATGGCCTCATTTGGGAAGCGTTTTTTCTCGCAGTTTCCCTGGTCTGTAGGTGGTGACCAGCAGCCTGTCCTCTGTGGGTAGTTCCAACGATCTGAATGTGGTATCTGACGTTACCGCAGGATGTATAGCATTGAGATGTTGAATCCCACTGTTTTCAGAGTCACGGTGACGCCTGAAGAACAGGCAAGCCCAAAGAACCCCAGCACAGAGAGTAAAAAACGAGCCTTGAGAATAGTCAGAGGCTACGCACTCGCCATGTTGCGTCTAGTGCCCTCACACGGTTCTTAGGTTCCTGCGATCTGCCTTCCCTTCACCCAGGCTTTTCCGCAGTGCTCATCTGCCTGAGCGGGTGGGTCCCGGCTCTTCTTGGAAGGGACTCAGCCCAGTACTTTGTTGCTCTTTGTTCTGGATGTCTGGAACGTTCCCGCCCCTTCTGTTGTTTAGCAAAGCCAACAGTGAAGCATGACTCCTTATTCAGAATATCTGTGTGAGGGAGGGTTAAACAGCCACAAAAGATGGCGAGTTCGGCAAGCAAAAGCGGCCAGCACCTCTCACTGCTACGGTGTTTAAGAATATGACATCACACAAGAGTTTGCTGACTGGATTCAAAGGAAGGAGTTATAAATAAAAGTGTACAAAATGATCTTTCGTGTTCCTCCGAAAAGGGAAAGCGGGTTTTGATACCCACAGTGAATTTCCATTTTTTTTGTGACTGGAGGAACAGTTACGCAAAAAGATACCCAGAGGCTGTGCTCTCGGGGTGAGGGATGGGGCCAGCCCCACTCCCAGTCCCGTCATACCTACTGCCCCTATCCTCCACCTGATGATTGACCCAGGGTGCCAGAGCTCCGCGCCCCCCCCCCCCCAACATTTGCAGGCAGCAGCGTCCCTGCAGGCTTCCCCTTGTGAGGCAGAGACCCTCTGCTTTGCCAAATGGTCTAGGGCAGCGGTTCGGTTCTCAACCCGTGGGTCGTGACCTTTCACAGGGTCGCACATCAGTTATCCTGCATATCAGGTGCTTACGTTACGATTCACAGTGTAGCAAAATTACAGTTATGAAGTAGCAAAGAAAATGTTGTGGTGGTGGTGGTGGTGGAGGTGGTCACCACAACAGGAGGAACTGTATTGTAGAGCCCCAGCATTAGGAAAGTTGAGAACTGCTGTCTTAGGGCAACCTGACTCAAGGGTTTGTGTTTGCCAAGGGTGGTTGACCCTAGAATTTTTTTTTCCTTTAAATTGTTCCATGCTTTTCATCACCTACCAGTGGGTCCTGGGTCTGTGGTGGTGGTGGTGGGGCTGTGTAGTTTGGAACTGACCTGGGCCAGGGGTGCAGTGAGGTTTGGGGTTCAAGAGTTAGCTACTTCCCGTTCTCAGTGAGTTCCCACGTAGTATTCCTTGGAGTGGAGAGCCTTTCCTGTTGCCGTGTGTCTGTGTAACGTCTCCGTTTGCCCTTGGTAGGCCTTTCCGGAAGGTCAATGAGAAAGGTGTCTTACTCTGGGATAAAATCCACAAGCTACAGAAGGGCCAGATCTACAAGCAGGTACTGCACCCTCACCCGTCTCTTCCTGTTGTTGCTTTGTAGCCAGCAGCCACAGGGCTGCGGATACTCAGGCTGTCCAGGGATGATCGGATCCCTCGATCGACTGATGATAATAAGATGGTAAAACTTAGGCCAAGGTCAATGGAGTTTCAGCACACGGGTATTCAGATTAACTCAGAGTTGGCCGTTTTAAGAAATAACATTTAAAGCATTACCCTGTTTATTAAAATGTAAAATGTTAGTAGCAAACCTCTGAGATTTCCTTTGAGGAGCATTAATCTTGGCTTATTACTCATCCAACATATTTGCTGTTGAGAAGTGTTTTGTGTGCAGTTTTAAACACTTTGGCATCCTATAAGGCTGTCATGGGTTTGAACCACGGCTGGTCATTTTTATGGCCCTGGAGTTGTTTTCTTTACAGCATATTCCTGGTGGGTTTGTAATAGCCTGCTGGATTTAGCAATGAGCATATCCTCTAGGCCTGGGAAAATTAGTCTTAATTCAGACAGTTTACTCCTAACAAATTAGAAGTGGCTAATAGAACTTTCTGCAAGAATGTTTACAAGCTGGGCAAGGTGATGCACTGTAATCTCAGTACTTGGGGAGGCAGAGGCAGGTGGATCTCTGTGAGTTCGAGGCCAGCCTGGTCTACAAAGAGAGTCTAGGACAGCCAAGGCTACACAGAGAAACCCTATCTCTAAAAGCCAAAAAAAAAAAAAAAAAAAAAAAAAGGAACGTTTACAAAATAGATGACATTGTGACTGTTCACCATCAGAACATTGGCAGAAGGAATCCATTGTGGTAATTACAATAAAATTAGGAGTCATTTATGAGGCCAGGCGTGGTGGCACACACCTTTAACCCCAGCACTTGGGAGGCAGAGGCAGGCAGATCACTCTGAATTTGAGGCCACAAATTCAGAGTGATCTGCCTGCCCTCCAAAGTGATTCCAGGACAGCCAAGACTACACAGAAAAACCTTGTCTTAAAAAACAAACAAACAAAAAACCACCACCACCACCACACCACCAACACCACCACCAAGAAAAAGAGTCATTTATATGGAATGATGGTCTCAGCATATTTGGTTAGGGTAAAGATAATTGCTGAGAGGCAAACATTGTTCTTGTTTTTTTTTTTTAAATTTATTTTTATTTATTATTATATATACAGTGCTCTGCCTGCATGTATACCTGCATGCCAGAAGAGGGCACCAGATCACATAGATGGTTGTGAGCCACCATGTGGGTGCTGGGAATTGAACTCAGGACCTCTGGAAGAGCAGCCAGTGCTCTTAACCTCTGAGCCATCTTTGTTTGTGAGATGGTCTCATTATGTAAACCAGGAATATGTAGACCAGGCTGGCCCCAAACTCACGGAGATCCTCCTGACTGCCTCCAGAGTGCAGTGATTAAAGCCGTGCACCGTCATGCCTGACTGTGAAGTGTTTTCAGAGTATATTTGGCATCAGAGAAAGGCCTGAAAGATTTCCCAGGAGTGTGCTCTTAGCCTCATGTGTTGGTATTTAAAATAAGTTGTAAGAGTTAAAAGCAATTCTTGGAAGTTTCAAAGCAGGTATTGTGGACCGTGGCTACTGAGTTTCCGACCTGTCCTGATCAATGTTTCTCTTTCATTTAGGGGAATTTGTACGAATTTCTGAAGCTCACTGGGTGGAGAGGATCCAAAGTGCTGTATTTTGGTGACCACATATACAGTGACCTGGCGGTGAGGAGCCTTCCCCACCTGTCAGGCATTCTCTGTCCTGTCGGGTTCTCTTCACGCTTTTCTTAGGAACTAGCAGGAGTGGGGCACGGTGTTGAGTGCCCCACTTTTACAAAACAGGAGAGATTAGAGTTGCGAACAGATTTTTTTTCTCTCTCTCTCTGAAATGATGGGAACTAGAAATGTAGTCAAAGATTTTAATCAAGAAAGTCTATTTTATTTAAATCACTGTGATATCCACTAAACGCTGGGAGCCTTTCTTTCTCTTTTATCAATATGTTAAAAACTTTAAGACTGCAACCTGGCTCAGTGGCGCACGCCTTTAATCCTGGCACTTGGAGAGGCAGAGGCAGGCGGATCTCTGTGAGTTCGAGGCCAGCCTGGTCTAGAAAGCGAATCCAGGACAGCCAAGGCTACACAGAGAAACCCTGTCTTGAAAAACAAGACAAAACAAAACAAAAAAAACACCTAACAAACAAAAAACCCAAAAACAACAACCCCCCTCCCCAACAAAACAAAACAAAACAAAAAACCTTCAAGAGTGCACGCAAATGCCCACAGCCAGCTGGGCTTCTTTCTAGGCAATCACTCTGAAGAGCAGGAGCTGGCGCTGCCAGGGGCTGGGGAGGCGGTGGGATGGTCTTTTTCGTGAACACAACCTATACCCTGGCCTGTTGTGTACTCACAGGGTTGTGATATGAGGAATAAAAATGCTCCCGTGTGCATGCACTATCTGATCATTTGAGGCCTGAGGTTCTGTGGTTCCCCATAACCTGGAGGGCCTGGTACAGAGTAGATGTATCCCGAGGTCTAGGAAGAACGATGCCACTCACACATGCGCAGTATTAGGGGTTGGACCTGGGGCCTCGTGCGTGACAGGCAAGTGCTCTGCCACCCATCTTCTTCCCAGGCCCTCTTACAAGACTGCATCACGTGGTGTATAGCTCGAGGCGTCTGGGAAATCTTGATCTAGTGCTGGGCAGTGGGGTGCGGGGATTCCAGGGGCACCTCACTCAGCTTGAACGAGGACCATGCCCAGCATTTGGGTTGAGCCTCTTCCCTGTCCCTGACCTCAGAGGTCATGGTTAGCGGTTCGATACCACCGTCACACCAAAGCACCCATCTGCCCCCCACCCCCCATCCCACCTCAGCATCCCAGTCTACGAAGCAGCTGTGAGTCACAGCCATTACTTCAGGAACAGAAACCTTCTCCGGGTGAAACGGTCAAAGCCCTGGGGGCCAAATTGGTTTTAATTAAGCGTAATTCGCCACATTCACCTTGGTTAAATAACTAACTATTACAATTAAAGAGGGACCGAGGCAGTGCCTCCCTTGTCTGCGAAAGGCAAGGCAGTGTGGAGTCCGGGGAGGGGGGGCTGATGGCAGCACCCCGTGGTTGTTTCCTGTGATCAGGATCTGACGCTAAAGCACGGCTGGCGAACCGGAGCCATCATCCCCGAGCTTCGGTCTGAGCTGGGAATTATGAACACGGAGCAGTACATCCAGACCATGGCCTGGCTGCAAACCTTGACCGGCCTCTTGGAGCAGATGCAGGTTGGGGTTTCTGTTCTCGCTCGCACTCGCACTCGCTCTCCCTCTGTCTCTCTCTGTCTCTGTCTCTGTCTGTCTGTCTGTCTGTCTGTCTGTCTCTGTCACACACACCTCCCCCCTCCCCCAGACAGGGTTTCTCTGTGTATCCTTTGCTGTCCTGGACTCACTTTGTAGACCAGGCTGGCCTTGAACTCACAGCGATCCACCTGCCTCTGCCTCCTGAGTGCTGGGATTAAACTCGTGCACCACTACACCCGGCTTTCTCTCTGATTTACAACCCCCCTTTAAGCCTAAAGATAGTTACTGATCAAAATGATGCCCTGTGTTTTCTGTGTAATTCTAAGGTTTAAGTTGTCCTCAGCTGACTGTAGAGTTGCTGGTGGTTATTCTGTCCTCCCTCTTCTCGATGGGACCCTTACGAATGCTCTTGAGAGCCTCCCCAAGGCTCTTAGAGGCAGGTGTGATTTTTGTGCCTCTGCTGGTGAAAAGCTGCTCGTTAGTCCCCACTCAGTTATATCGCCCACACACCATGCCTTTAATTACCTCAAGGACTTCCCTGCACTGGCCTCAGTTTCCTCATCTGTAGAATGTTCTTTTGGAACGAACACACTAGTCTAGGCACTGAAGAGTCGCAAAGGATGATGGGATACCGGGTCAGTCTCCAATGGCACCGGAATTAAGCAGCTTTCCAGAGTTCAGTGATGGAGTCCTGCAGCCAGCTTGGGCCAGTTAAGACCAGATGCCTTTGTTACGTATCCTAGCCCAAGATGCAGCCCCTCTCTTATACCTGTGATCACTTTTCAGGGCTATTCCCACCCCATCTCATGAGCCACTGTGATTCTCCCTTCGTAGCTCAGCTGGCCATGCTGTGTGAGTGGGTGAAGATGGTTTGAGGCTGAGGGGCACAGGTGGCCACTCTGTTTCGGCTGGCACACTTGCAGGCTCTGGTCATGGCCTGCTGCCCACGGCGTCTCCTGCCAAGCTTCGAGGAGAGGCAGAGGAGGCCATGTCCTCTCTCCCAGCGTGCACATTCCAGTGCGTGGGGCCCCGCACGTCCTCCAGGCCGGGGTTCTGGTAGGGCTTTCTTGACTGAGGTTTTGTTTTGCTTTCTTTACTGTGTGTGCTATGAGGTGATTTTCTAAAAATATCGAAAGTCAAGCCTGGGCCAGCGTAGTTGAGCCTACACTTGTGTCACATGGTGGGCGTTGTTATTCCTCCCGTGTGCACCATCGTGCCGAGGGCTCGCGTGGTACCCGGGAGTCATTTAGGAGTCACAGCTGTCCCGTGTGTGCAGGTGTAATGTTTCCATCTTAGAACAAGGCACCTGGGTTTTGAGAGCATACAATGATCGTGAGGCTCAACTTGAGGCCCTCTGAGCCCTAAGCCTGGGCTGTGCAGCCCCGCCCGGAAGTGCTTGCTGCCTTAGCAGTTGTCAGGTGGGGCTAAGACCCTGTGACAGGCTTATTTGTGGGCTCTCTTTCTGGGTTTTTATTTTAGTTGCCAATGACTAAGTAGTCCAAAAATAAGTGGAAAATTTCAGAAACAAAGTTTATTAGTTTTAAATAATGTTTACAGTATATTGTTAAAACTTCTGCTTAATTATTAGTGGGTTTTTTGTTTGTTTCTCCGTGTAGCTGTGTCTGTCCTGGACTCACTTTGTAGACCAGGCTGGTCTCAAATTCACGGAGATCCTCCTGCCTCTGCCTCCCTGAGTGCTGGGATTAAAAAGGCAGTGGCCACTGCACCTGATTTATTAGTTATTAATCTCTTATTTTGTGCCTAATTTATAAATTGACCTCTGGTATAGGTATGCACACATAGGAAAGACAGTATACATAGGGTATGATAGTGCCCATGATTTTAGGTTATAGGGGTTCGGGGACCTACCCTGAGGATAAGGGAGACTGCACCTGCCTGACTAGTCCTCTCTTTCTGTGACCGAGCATCTGCTCGAATGCACAGGTGACCTGCGTGCAGCGACCGTAGTGACTGCATTACAGCTGGCTCAGGTTTTGACGGTTTCCTCCCTCTAGCTTGTGAACAGTGCTTGATGCCTAAGAGAATGGTAGCAGACAGACAGAATGAATTACACAAGACATGGCTCAGGGAAGTAAGAAAAGGGAATTAACATGTGCATTTCCGCCCTGGTTTCATAGGAGAGGAAACTGAGGCTGGGCGCTAAGGTCGCTTTTCTAACTACAGAGCAGTCTGCAGCGTGAAGTCTGGCTGATCTAAGGTTGGGCCTTGTGCACATTCCCTCTTCTCCGCTCTCTGGGGCGAGCCTGCGAGCACAGCCCGCATGCGTCCGTGTTTCGGGGGGCGGGGGGCACAGCAGAGAAACCCCTTACATGGCTGCTCTGCTTGCTGGTCTCCGCCTCTGCATCCCCTCAGCTCTGAGGCATTAGAGTGCTGTGTCGCCTGTGGCTGCCACAGACCAAGGCCACGGTTGGTCCGTTAAACATACCCAGATGAGCTTCTTTCCTCGTGCCCAGCCCGCACCAGTAGTGGTCCCATTCTGGAAGGTTCCATGTTGATCTGATGACTGGTGCGTCTGGAACTCTACCATGGTGGTTCTTCTCAGATCATGCAGAAGAAGCCGTGAGATTGGCTTTACTTTGGGGAAGAGCAGTGCAAGTGTCGTTTGGAGTAAAGCCTGACAAAATAAGCAGACGGGTATAAATTTTCCCTTAGTCACGAAGGACCTTTAAAGTGGTCATGACCAACGGTGATAGAGCTGGCATCTGTAGACCTTTGAAGGGGCTGTTCAGGCCGCATATGGACTTGGGGTCAGCGGATTTCTTTGAAGGCCACATAGTGGGTGTTGTCGGGTGTGTGGGCTGTGGACCGGGTCCTGAGCACTCATTTTTCTCAGTGCAGCCATAGACAGTGTGAGCAAATGGCTGCCGCTGTCCGAGGAAGGCACCGATGCTGATTTCACTTTCACGTACAATGGAATTATGCTTCTTTTGTTCTGCAGCTATTTCATTTGTCGGCTCACAGACACTAGAGTAGGTACTGCTTGGGTCTGTTTACCTGCTGTCAGCTGCCTGCCGGGCTGGCCTGATTGCAGTATCCCATTCAGATGAGGGGGCGGGCAGGGATGCACTAGCCAACATTTGTTTTGCCTATGCAGAGTTAATTACATTGGGTGACAGCGATGGGCAATATGCTGTAATCTTCTGGCATGTTCTGTCTTCATCCTTCACCCATGTCCAGCTTCTTCTCTTTTCAACCTGTCTCTGTAAAACTGTCCCTGTGAAACTTCCCCTCCTCTGTGTGTGTACGCGTGAGTTTGTTTTGTGCTTCCACATCACAGTTCATCACCAAAGGAAGTCAGGACAGGAACTCAAGCAGGGCAGGAACCTGGAGGCAGGAGCTGATGCAGAGGCCATGGAGGGTGCTTCTCACTAGCTTGCCCCTCATGGCTTGCTCACCTGCTTTCTTGTAGAACCCAGGACCACCAGCCCAGGGATGACACTACCCACAATGGGCTGGGCTCTTCCCCCATCAGTCATGATTAAGAAAATGCCCTACAGTTGGATCTTACAGAGGCGTTCTCTCTGTTAAGGTTCCTTCCTTTCAGATCCCTCTAGTTTGTGTCCAGTTGGCATAAGGCCAGCCAGCCAGCTGACGCTTCTGTGTGTGTCAAGAAGCCAGGCTTTCCTTGAGGAAACACATTACTTCGCACGAATGCTTGCTTGTTAAGACTTAAGGAGTAGGATTCCGTCACGAGAACTTGCCTGTTAAGAAATTCTTACTGAGGGCTGGAGAGATGGCTCAGAGGTTAAGAGCACTGTCTGTTTTTCCAAAGGACGTGAGTTCAATTCCCAGCAACCACACGGTGGCTCACAACTATCTATAATGAGATCTGGTGCTTTTTTCTGGTGTGCAGGCATACAGGCTAGCAAAACACTATATACATAATAATAATAAATAAATCTTTAAAAAAAAAAAGAAATTCTTATTGCTAATGAGTTTGTTTGAAACCAGAACCCTGGAAACTGTTGGCTTCTGTCCCTGCAGGTCCACAGAGATGCCGAGTCACAGCTGGTTTTACAGGAGTGGAAAAAGGAGAGGAAGGAGATGAGGTAAGTGTGCCCCTGTTTGTCACCTGTGAATGCCCACCACCCTTGGTGTGCTCTGTGCATCAGGAAATATACTCTTTTAGTTCCCAGGTGATGATGACTCTTAGGTAGCCAGGATCAGCTGGCTGCTGATGGTGACATGTAGTGTTTTTTCAAAGCCAGCTGCGATCTCCAGCTGTCCTCTGCCTTTGTTGACAGAAGCCTCGCAGGAGGTGGCATTTCCTTCTCCCCCCTTCTCCTTGGCCTGTTGTTGGTACTGGCAGCACTTGTGGCTGTTGGCACAGTGCTGGGGGTGGGCTCTCAACACCCAGGGATCCTCAGAGCTTCTGCAGGTCTAGTTATGTGCCTGCTGTTTCAGGAACGTGCCCCTGGCTTTTCTTGGTGAAGAAAGCCTTCTTGTTGTGAGAAGTTTCCTAAGTGTGTCCTTAGGGAAACAGTTGGCCATAGGGGGCCTCGGTGACATCCACTTTCTATGGTGGATGCTTTCACACACTCTGTGAACTGTTGGTGGGTCGTCCCATGCCTTGGCATAGCCTGAGATTTGGCAACTGGTTGTTTCTGGGGTTCTGGTCCTTAACCAATGGCATCCTGATTGGACAAGGGATGCTGGGGGCAGTTCCACAGAATCCTGTGTTGAGTCTCTTCCTTAGGTCTTCCTCAGACTGTTGGCTGGCTCAGGCATTTTCAGACTTGACTTCTTTTGCTTTAAAAATGTGGAGCAGAGAGCGTGGAAAAGGGGGATGATGTGGTTTGATTTCAGGGCCCCCTGTCTCTGGAGGCCTGTGTCTGTCTGCAGTGCACGGATCCCTCATTCCTAGGAACCTAATGTGGCTCATTAAGGAAGCATTTTACCTGCTAGAGATTTCCCAGTCACATTTTTGTTTTGTTTTCTCTCTCTCTCACATTATTTTTGTTTAGTTTAGTTAGTTAGTTTGTTTCTTTTTTAAATGTGTAGGAATGTTTTGCTTGCATGTTATGTCTGTGCCTTGTGCACGCCTTCTGCCTAGGAAGGTTAGAAGAGTCATCAGCTTCCTTGGATGTTATGGGCAGCCTTGGGCCGCCATGTGGGTGCTGGGAATCACACCTGGGCCCTCCGTGAGAACAAAGCGTGCTCTTAACCACTGAGCCATCTATGCAGCACCCCCCCCATCCCCCAACCCCCACCCCCGGCTTTCATCACCGCATCTTAATGAAATGTTTCCATAAAAGTCTGGATACCATTTATGTTGTTTGCCTGCAGAGACCTGGCTGGGGTTTGGACAGCTGTGGTTATTTGGTTGTGGCATCTGGCCATTCTCAGGTGACAACAGACAACTGCTACTAGAGAGTGGCTTTTATGCACAGTTGTGCAGTGAGTTAGGCTTCTGCTGTGTTTGTAACCGATTTATTAACCTATTTTGCTGGTGTGCTCTGCGTGTGGAAGACGTTGACTGAGACGAATGCACAGAGGTCTGACTGCAGAGGCCTGCCACCTTGGCTCGGGTGACTGACTGCAGATGCTGTGGGTTAGGCTGTGGGGGGGGGGGTGGGGGTTGGGGGTGGGTGGGTGGGTGGGGTGGGTGGGGGTGGGTGGGTGGGTGGGGTTCGGGCATGAGGAAGCATTTGATAATAGCCATGACTCCTCCATGAGAGAACTTGCAGCCTTAGAGTGTTTCATTTCTGTGCCTTGCTTAGTTCTTGTTTCTAGAAACTTGGTCTTGGTCTAGAGAATTCTTTGTCTCGGTACCTCGAAAGCAGCGCTGCCCGCTCTGATTGGGCCACAGTATGAGGCGGGAGGAGCGCGAGGTTCACACCTCAGCCTTGAGGTAGTGTTTTAGCTGGCACCAATAAGGGGTGTGGTGGCGGCTGTTTTGAGAGACGGCTGGGCAGATGGTACTTTGTGGTTTGTTTGTTTTTGTAAGATGGGGGGGTCTCATTGTGTAGCCCAGGCTGGCTTCCTGATCTTCTGACCTCAGCCCCTGGTGAGATTATGGGCACAGGCCCCCCCTACTTGGCTTGCAGTGTTTCTCTTGAGTAGTAATTAGGTCTGCCTTTGGCTCATGGGCTGTTTTATTCTTTTCAGTGGCCTTTGAAACTTTTAACTGTCACTTTGTTTCTTATTTCTTGACACTTCAGAGAAATGACCAAAAGTTTCTTCAACGCCCAGTTCGGGAGCTTGTTCCGCACAGACCAGAACCCAACCTATTTCCTGAGGCGCCTGTCGAGGTTTGCTGACATCTACATGGCGTCTCTGAGCTGCCTCCTGAACTATGACGTCCACCACACATTCTACCCTAGGAGGACTCCCCTGCAGCACGAGCTCCCTGCCTGGTCGGACAGCCCCTCCGCCTTCAAAGCCCCTCTGCTGCAGGAGGCGCAGGCCAAGTAACCCGGAAGCTGCCTGAGGGAAAAGCCAGAGGCGGCCATGGCCTCACGGAGAGTCGAGCGACCAGCCTGACAGTTGTTTTCCCAAAGAGTCAGATGATATGCCTTTTATATTTTTTTCTACCTTACCACGAATACGTCCTGTCTAGGCTGAGACAGGAGCTGGCTGCTGCCTGGGGTTGACTTGCCCTCCCACACACAGCTGAGGTGGCCTTGTTTATTGCGGAACCAACATCAGGCCTTCTGAGACAAGTGAGACCTCTTGATGCACTTTGTGTCCAGTCAGTCAAGAGTGGATGCTTCTTGATTCTGTGAGACATTTTTTTTTGTTGTTGTTGTTGTTGTTTATGAGAGAAGAGCGTTGGGGACGTGATGACATGTAAATGACAACTCTCCCAGGAAGCAGGTTGCTTAGGGAGCAGCCCCACCTCTAGCCGGTTCCCCAGTCTTCAAGGCTTTCAAAGACTTTTTTCACGTACTGCTCCAAGAAACCACAGCCTCCGGGAATGACTTTGCTGAGGGAGAGCAAGATGCGTTCGTCCTCAGTGTGCACTTGTTCTGCCTGCCCTGTGCTGGCAGAGGGGTGACTGAGTGAGTGACTTCCCTCCTCACCCCCAGGAGACGGGTGGGGAGACAGCAGCTCCAGTTAAAATCGCCTTTCAGCCCGAGGGTCCGGACGTTGTAGAAGAAGCAAAGCCTTGGGGCCCAGTCCGAGGCCAGTGTTAGCCTGTGCGTGTGTGTGTGTGTGTGTGCTAGGACACTCCAGCAGGACACAGCAGCTGGCAAGCAGAAGTCACATTTCCTTCTGTGGCCAGTGCTGTCCTGTGTGCTAGGACATCTGGGACACAGCAGCTGGCTAGCGGAATGTCACATTTCACTCGGAGAGCCAAGCTGGGGACATCTATTCTGCCCATCACCCCCGCTGGAGGGAAGAATCCTTTCTTACGTCTCTTTCGCAGTATCTTCACACATATTTGATACTTGGGTACCACAGGAGTGCCTGCTGTCAGGGGCACAGTTCTGTTTGATGATGTTTCCATTGCAAAGGCCATGTGAATGCTTGTGGCCAGATTAGCTCTGTCTCATGTGGCCTGACTCATGTTAAGCATTTGCGCTAATGTGGCGTGGCCGCTACTGTTGCTACCATAGCTGCTGCTTCTTTCTTTCTCCTACCCTCCCTCACCTCCTCCTTCATTCCCCGCCCCCCCCCCCCAAGTGAGGGTCTTGCTATGGAGCCCAGGCTGGCCTTGGACTCAATCCTCCTGCCTCAGTCTCCTGAGTATTGTATCATAGGCATGCATCTGTGGTGTGGCATATATAAAGCTAAAGAGTGGCGCGAATGTGGAGGAGGCTTGTGGCGAGTGCTTGCCCTTTGACCTCTGTACTGCACTAAGATGATGGTAACCAGCTCTGGATGGCCTGCTCACTTGGCCTCTCGTAGGCGGCCAAGCTAAGTGAGCTGTCTAGCATTTGCTGTGATGCTTCGTGCTATCATGGGGACCTTCGATGTTTGCTGTATCCAACGCCATCGCAGAGGTGACCCTTTGGACCCCCGCTCCCCTCCCCTCCTCCTGGGTTGTATTCTAAAACTGGGGTTCAGCATTCTCCTCCTCTTCAGAGTAGGATGGGCGGTTTTCTTTTTGCCTGTTCCCTAGTGTTAGCCACCAGGGGGTGGGTTGGCAGCTGGCATCAAATGCTCAGCAGGTGATGCTCAGCAGTGCTCGGTGTCAGGGTCCCCAAAGGATGCGTGCTGCTCGGGATGCCCCTAACTTGTGCTTTGTGAGAGTAGAATGAAGAAACTTTTAAAAAACCATCTCATCATCTGAGGGATGAACTTTACAGTCTGTTCCTGTGTACAAGGGTCACAGTCTTGAGGTCACCACACATGACAGACGGGGCTGGGGTAGCGCACCAAGCATGCAGCTGGCAGCGCGGCCTGGCATAGCATCCGTGTAGGGAGAACAAGGCAGTCTCCACTGGGTTACTGTCCTTATCTTGTGCACTCAGGACAAGTTTGACCTTGTCCCTGGGGCCCTTGGCTAGGGTCTGACCTACTGCACTGGCATCTCGTTCTTTCCAGAGTGTCCTTTTGTGTGCACATAGATGACAGTATATAAATTTAAAAGGGGAGGCAGATCTTTTATTCCACTGTAAGAAAAAAAAATATAATTGTAAACCAAACAGGAATGTTATTTTTAATACCTTTAAAATTATAGTATTTCTTTCTGACATTGCTTGGACTGACCTACTAAGAATCATGTGAACAAAAATTCAGTCTCAGGGCAGTCCTCCCCCTCCCCACTGCCGGCGTGACGTCCAGCAAGGTTTGTGGTGTCAGCAGGGGCCACTGGGGCAATCTGCACTGCTGGTTTTTTCCCAGCATTGCTTTTTCAGGGGAGAGCTGGCTTTAAAAATATCTTAGGTGCGGGCTTTTGAAGCTCTAGCTCCTAAAATAGCATGGCCTCTCCTACCCTCCCCCCGTCCTTCCCCCACTTTTTCCTCCCCCCCCCCCCCGCTCCCCTCGCTCCTCTCCTCCTTTGGCCTCTGCTCCCTACCCATGTGGGTCTCTGTCCCTGTCCCCCTCTGATTTTACCATCAGTACACCTGCTACTGGTTTGGTCCAGGCTAAATTACTAGTTGCTTTGAACACATCAGCTCTCTTATTTATTGCAAGGGAAAAGTGAAAAGTATTCATGCCTCCTACCGAATTTAACTTCAGGTGAACTAAATGGCTCCCCCCAACCTCCCTTCTGTGAGTATTAAACGCTGAAATTCAACTTTGTCCAAATGCTCACTTGCTGCCCATAACCTACTTGGGGACTCTTGACTAAAAGTTTGGCTGGATGCAGGGCTCCTTCATTGTTCTAGTCAACTGCTCAGGGAGGGGGCCCACCCCTGCTTTCCCCTCTTAATGATTTTTCTTTTTGCTTGGTTTTGGGGACAGGGTCGCAGTAGCATAGCTCTAGCTGTCCTGGGAGTTACTATGTAGACCAGGTTGGTCTCAAACTTTTAGATATTGCTTGCCTCTGCATCCATAGGGTGTTGGGATAAAAGGCGTGTACCACCATGTTTGTTTGGTGGCATTTTTTCCCTCCTCCTTCATTTTTCTACTGTGATTTATTTATCTATGTTTTTGGCCTTAGCATTTGGGAGCTAGGCTCTTAAGCTCAGCCGATGATTTAGACCTCTGATAGGCTAAGCAAAGGGAAGGCAGAGGAGAGGCTCTTCTTGTGAGGGAACCGTTTTCAACTTTGTAGGCTCTCCTCTTGCGCTGCCCGTGTAGGAGCGGATGGATACGCTGTTCCACTGGGGTCTGACTCTCCAGCGCAGGCCGTGGCTTGCCTGCTCCTGCTCGGATGGCAAAGAGTCTTTGCACACGTGAAGGATCCTCCCAGCCTGGATGCAGCTGGTGCTGCATCCCCTTAGGGCCTCTGTCTGCGGTGTGCATCTATCTCCACCCGGCCACTGGCAAACACCAAGTTTGCGGTACCCGCCAAGACTGCTTGGCCCTGTGGGTCCGAGCTATGAATTGTCTCCCTTGGTTATCCCTGCTCTCGGCTCAGGACTGAGGGCTGATTCATCCCAGCTGCTGGGAGTGCTCCTTAACGCACGGCCCTGCCTTGCCCCAGATCACATGCCTTTCCTGGGGATGTATCATCTATGACTGTTCCCTGTGAAGGTACCAGGGCCTGGCTGGCCTTTCCAGCACTACTTTGGGACCGTCCCAGAGCTCTGTGGGGGCTACCAAGACCTTTCTGTATGTCCTTGCCTTGCGTTTTCAGCACCCACCTTACCAACTGCTCTGCTCCTTCCCCTCCTGGGGTTGCACCTCCTAAGATCTTCCTGCATGAAGCACTTGCTCCCGGGGGCCCCTTCCATCAGCAGTGCTCCCCTTGTTTTTCCATTAGCACCGGCTTCAGCCCCTGTGCAGTGGAATGACTGTGCCTGTGTGGCATCAGGCACGATAAACGCAAAGTAGTTCTACTATTTATTTGGGATGTGGATTGGCTATTTATTCTACACGTTGATTGTATATGTTGTGATAGTGAACCTAACAGCCAAATAAAGCTAGAATTGTGTCTCTTGGTCTGTTGGTGCGCCGTCAGTCACATGTACTTTAATCCAGTTGCAAAACATGGCTTCCCTCAGGATTTGAGGTTATTTCTACTAAAAGAAATCAAAGATTTGAGCCCCTCGAAAGAAGGAATCTAATGGACCCACAGAAGGGGGCTGAGAATGGGTGGAACGCAGGTTGTTTCTGGGCCTTCAGACACACAAGACAAGCCACAGACAGGAACTTGTGTGAGCGCTGCCTCAGGCAGGCGTATGCGGGGTAGGGTGGTGGTGGTGATCGGGGGATGGAGTATGGGCCATATCGACTAGGAGAATCAGAAGTGGCAGTTCACCTGTTTGCTCATCGTCATTTACCAGGGAAGCTAGGACGTGCTGGGGAAATGTGGAATTGAGGAATATTAAGAAAACTTAATATTCCTCGCAAGCCGGGTGAGGTGGTGCACACCTGTAATCCCAGCGCTCAGGGAGGCAGAGGCAGGCGGACAGCCTGGTCTACAAAGTGAGTCCTGGACAGCCAAGGCTACACAGAGAAACTCTGACTCAAAAAAACCAATAAATAAATATTTTGAATGCCTTATTTTTACACTTCTTGATTGCATGTATGTAGATATTTAGCATCCCTCATTCGTAGCTCCTGTGACTATCATGATTTCCCAGTGTGGCCACTTACATTTTTTTGTTGTGATGATGGATGCCACAGAGCCCTTAGCTAATCTGTCCTACCTGTGTTGTTTTGGGGTGATTTCCTGGACATGCGGCATCACTCTTTTCATGACGTGATCATCTAGAGGTTGTAGGGAACTGAAGACGCCTCAGTTCTGAGGCGTCTTCAGTTCCCTGGAGTTGGGAGAGAGTTCCCTGGAGTTGGGAGAGAGCTTCTAAGATGTTTTATGGCTTCCAGAACTCCATAGAGACTTGACTCAGCAAATTTGTAGTGGCGTGGAACAGAGCGATTTGGTGTTACACGCCAAAGAGAGGGGAGCTTGAGGTCTGGTCAACCCAGCCCCCTCCACCCTGTCTCCTGTAGTAACTTCATCCTGCTGACACTGAGCCCTTCTGTAACTGGGGAAAGAGTGGATGGGTGGGTGGGTGTTACAGCATGCTGAGGTGTGAGGTGGGAGAAAGGAACAGGACTTCACAGTGTGTTGAAATCTTTATGCCAGACCCACAGACGTGAGTCTGTAGGCCCTGGGCTCAGAGGCACAGAGCTCAGTTCTGCTGCATTATCCCAGCAAGTCGAGTCACCGAATGCTGCTCAGTCTGCTGCTAATCTGCAGAAGTGACTCAATTGGTGGTTTTAAAGCCTTTTTGTTTTTTAATTCCCCCTCCTAACTCCCCAATCTCAAGAAAAAAATTTTATGGTAGCTTAAGCCCATGATCTTAGCACTCTGGAGGCTAAGGCAGGGGCGTCTGGACTTCAAGGCTAGCCTGGGCTATGTGGGGAGGCGAGGAAAGGAGAGGGCGTGAGAGAGGAGCAGCATGCCATCTGTGGCCAGGGTGCAAATAACACCTCCTTTCTTTTGGTTTTATGAGACAGGGTTTCTCTTTGTAGTCTTAGCTGTTGGAGAACTCAGTTTGTAGACCCTGCCGGCCTTAAACTCACAGCAATCCTCCTGCCTCTGCCTCCCTGAGTGCTGGGATTAAAGACATACGCCACCACTGCCTGGCTAACACTTCAACACTTCATTTTCTAATGCTGTCAAGGTACACTTTGCATATAGCAACACTGCCCCTTTAAGAGGTGTATTGCTACGTGCCTACGCTATAGCTTGGTTATAACAGACAAACAGCGTTTGAGTGGTTCTGTCTTTTGGCTGTTATGAGCCATGAGTACATGTGAGTCTATGGGTGTTCCTTTCTCTTGGGTATTGGGTAGTTTTGGGTCCTGTGGTAATCCTGTGGGCTGTCTGAGGAGCTGTTAAGACTTTCCCACAATCCCTCCACTTGGCATTCCCACCAGCAAAACATGGGAGCTCCGGTTCACCACACCCTCGTCAAGGCTTGTCCTCTGAGGGACCACCTGACTATTGCTCTCATGGTGGGTGTGAAGTGGGCTCTCATTTGCCTCAAGTAAATGCAAGGAAACAAAAGCCAAAGAATCGATAAGAAATGTTGGCCAACTGAAAGGGCTCTAATTAGCCACAATAAGCACATTTCGCTTTCGTAGTTTGACGGCCCCCTAGGCACACAGTGACTTTTTGTTGGTCCAAAAATGTTTATTGAACACATCCCTGTGGCAGGTACTTCTGGGTACTGGGATACAAAATATGTGAGGCGAAGCCCTGCCTTTGGCCCTTAGAGTCAATGGGAAAACACCACACGATCACAGCTCACCGCAATGGAACAGAACAAGCGCCCTCTGGAATGTGCAGAGGATGACAGGAAAGGCTCCGCAGGTGGAGGTCCTGGTGGCATGGCACTTTACCCATAGGAACAAGCCCACATTAACCAGAGGGTGAGGGATGGTTTCTGAGTGTCTCATATGTTAAAACAGCAAATGACCCAAGAGACTGCTGGTGTTTAGAATTCACAGTGGACGGCGATGGCTCAGGGCTCGTGTGGTAGCGAGCAGCTGTTGCTGGCTGCTCACATCAGGACTTCAGGACTCCCAGAGGGTCGCTGCTCTCCAGCTCCTGATCTTCAGAGTCCTAGAAGACAGAGGGCTGTGATACTGCGGTGGGGGATGTTCCTCCTGCTGCCACGCCCTCCTGTGGAGTACACTGCTCTGCTCTGGGGCCTCAAGCATGCCTTTCTTCATGCCTTTGTTCACGATACTGTGTCACGTGTGTGTGTGTGTGTGTGTGTGTGTGTGTGTGTGTGTGTGTGTGTGTGTGTGTGTAGGAGGGGCGTAAAGCATACCCCACCTCAGGAGCCTCAACACAGAAGCCTTCCCTCACACTGCTGCCTCCTGCAGGGGTGGGTGCTGGTTAGGGCTGCTTGTGTCGGGGCCACAGTAACAACCTGTCAAAATTCAACTATACACCCTGGTGTGGTTGCGCACGCCTCTAATCCCAGCACTTCGGAGGCAGAAGGAGCTGAACCTCCATGAGGTCTGGGCAGCCTGGTCTAGCTAGTGAGTTCCAGGCCAGCCAAGGCTACACAGCAAGACCTTGTCTTGGTAAGTAAATGAATAAATACTATATGCACTTGATTTAATGGGATTTCCAGAGTCATATTTTTTAAAAAATTGAACTATACTATGGGAGAAATGTGTGTTCTAAACATTAAACTGACAGCAGCCATCTGGCTTTGGTTAATACTATACGAGGGCTTAATCCAAAGAACACTTTGGCCCGAGTGTGCTGGTCAGACAGAGGTGCTCAGCACACTGGTTGTCAAGTTTTTTCATGGTTATGTAAGGGGGAAAATGCTCTTTCCTAGCTTCCCAGTCCAGAGCTGACTAAAAATAAAAGGCAGGTTACTGTTCACATTTAATATGAATGGGGTACTGTCCACAGGGCTACCCTGGGCTAAAGTGTGAGTAGCTCCCACCCAAGCTCAAGTCTCACCAACACAATAAATGGTCCCGTCTTGGAAGGCCACATCAGAACATCAAAAGCCGGTTAAAGACCTCCTCAAGCAAAGGCAGCTCCCAAGCAGGGAGTTGGCTCTGCCCGAGGCAGAGTGGACGCAGGTGAGAACATAGCTAAGGGAGGCCCTACCTGCAGGCTTGCTTCTGAGAGTGGCGTCCTACCTGGCCGTAGGTGGGGGCTGGGCAGCCTCTGGTTTGAGGCTTCTGCCATCTGTACAGAAGATGGGCACCCTGAACAGAAAACTGGCTGCTAGGCTAGCTCTCCCCCAGGGCGCAGCTGTTCTGACCTTTGCTGGAAGAGAACATTTCTGCACCCCCAGCTGAACCCCCTGACCTAGAGTGAAGTGCACACTCACGGTGAAGGGGCCACAGGAGGCCTCGGGGGGTGCCGGTGTTGAGGTCTCATACAAAGGGTTGGTGATATTCTCCGGTGGCTGCTGCTTGCCAAAAGCTGAGACATCAATGTTGTCGTCTGACTGTTCAGAAAGAGAAGCCCAAGCCTTAAGAGTCACGACTGTCCCCAAGCCACTCTTCACCTTGGGAGACTTTTCAGCAGCACTGTGTTGAAGTGACTGACGTGTGCTAGAAGGCACTGTGTCCAAGTGACAACTTACATGTCTGCCCAGGTGTGTCTCCCAAACTGGCCCATAGCACATTTCCACCCTCCCTCCCACTCCAAACTGTTCCCATGGCTCGTTCTCCCACTATAAGCACTGCGGAGCCTCTTACCCTAGACTTGTGTGGTCACCCCTGAACTTAGGAAGGTGGTATGTGGTATGCACTTTTGTACTGCAAGTGATGGTTTAAATGTTCTCACCCCCACACACATTAAAGCTTAGTCCCCGTTTTGAGCTTTTAGGAGGGCAGAAAGTTGATGCTCCGTCGGTATTTGCAGGCAGGACCTTTGGTTAAGGATGCAGCAGGGTAAAGCTATAATCCAGGGGGAACGTGCTCTCTAAGAACAGATGCTCGAGCCGGGATTTGGCTCTGTCTTCCTACTTGACCCAACGCACTGTGCTGAGAACTTGGCAGAGTCCCCGGCAGCAAGAAAGCCCTTGCCAGATGTGGCCACATGGTCTGGGATCACCCAGCTTTTAGATCTGTGAGCTGAACAGACCTCTGATTGTAAGTGGTCTAGCTTGTAGTGTTTTGGTTGTAGTGATCCATGGTTCTGAGACCTGACTCTGAGCTTGCAAATAGGCACGCTGTCTTCTGGGGGGGGGGGGGAGGTCATAGGCTGTTGCTTGAGAGCATTGTGCACCTGCCCAGCCCGATTCCTAGGGTCTCGCAAAGGCTCTGGATTAAAGATGACCCTATCCCGTGGCATTCTTGGGAGCTGGTGGGAGTTTTAGGAGGTGTGTGTGGGGGTGGGGGGTGGGGGGGCTAGTGGAATGAAGTCTGGGAATCAAGGGATATGCCTCATGAAGGGGACGTGGGGACCCTGGCCCCTCCTCTTTGCATCTGACCCACCATGAAGT
The DNA here is from genome assembly GCF_964271855.1 of Acomys minous. Lineage (NCBI taxonomy): Eukaryota > Metazoa > Chordata > Mammalia > Rodentia > Muridae > Acomys > Acomys minous. The sequence continues at coordinate 90,130,095 of NC_140490.1, forward strand.
GAATGAAGACTGTTCCATGTGTTCCTGTGACAATGTGCTGCCCTGCCACAGGCCCACAGGCAGAGTCACCCAGTGACCATGTCGCCAAGGGACCATGGGTTAAAACCAGAAGCTAAATTTTTGTTCCACAAAGCTTGATTATTGCAGGTATTTTGTCATGTAGTAGCAGAAAGCTGACTGACTGGCACCAGGGGCCACTCCACGGTCTCTTCAGGAGCTTGCTGATGATATGAAGTAGACTCAGCTTGTCAAATAGAGTGAAAAGAGATTTGCAGGCTAGAGAGCGAAGCTGTGCAGCTGTTTGACCCTGATCCCCATCTCTCAGGGCCAGTCTCAATGCCCAAGGCCGCCAATGGTGGGCACGTCTCCAAGGAGGTAGGAGCATGGGGCGGGGTGGTTATTTTTGTCACTGTAAACACATACAGCAGCTCTGGATGGGGACATCTTTGAGGTAGCTCAGCCCGTCAAGCTGGTGGAGGGGGCCTGTAAGGGCTGAGGAACTGACTCTTTTCCAGGTGTTAGTCACCACGACAGGCTTGGCGCAGAGTGAGGCTGTCCCTGTGTCTCGCTGCTTCTGCGCGTGCCTACTTAACATTTTAGCTTTCTGCTGTGAGGTGAGGTGGCATGAAGTTCTTGTCTGAAGCCAATCGATGCCAGCCCCTGGCCTTGGCACACCTCCCAGTCTCCATCCTGGTCTTATGCCAATGTGTGCTCGTGCATGCGGAGGCCAGAGGTCTGCCTCAGGTATTATCCACATTTTTTTTTTAAAGACTTGTTCTCGCACTGAATTCAGAGCCTAACAGTTTAGCTAGACTGGCTAGCCAAGCAACCTCAGGGGTCCTTCCGTCTCTCTCCCCTGGGCTGGCTTTACAAGTGCATGTAATCACACTTGGCTTTTATTATGTGGGGTCAGGGATTGAACTCAGGTCCTCATGGTTGGAAAGCAAGCATTTCAGTGGCTGAGCTACCTCTCCAGTCACCCCTCCCCCCCATTTTTCATTTGCTTCACTGCATAGCTCCTCTGGCCGTGAAGTTGGGGTGTATCCCAGGCTGGCCTGGAACTCACGGTCCTGCTGCATCAGCCTGCTGAGCACGGGGACTACAGGCGTGTGCCACCTGCATGTGCACAGAAACAGATGAAAAGCAAGCCCGTCACCACCTTCGCAGTTCTTTCTCTTACCTCAAAACGCTGGAAGCCAGTTGGTCTCTTGTTTAGCCGGAAGTAAGAATAGGCAGCCAGAGCAACTGCACCAGCGACCAGGATGACAGCACAGAATATGCCTGTCCCCAGGCCAGGGTGGGCGGCAGTCTATACACAGAAGAGAAAGGGGTTGGTTTTAAACTGGTGATTCCCCCAGAGAGTATGTCTGAGTTCATCCTGTTCTTGCTTGTCTAGGGACCTTGGAGTGACTCAGAAAAACAATGTCAAATCAACACAGTTCTAGGCCTTATTACTGCTAGGGCCTATTTCTTATAATGGCCTAAAGAAATATGGACAGTCATTTATCTTGTTTTTATATGGGGGAACTGAGGCAAAGAGATGTTAAGTATTTGCCCAAAGTGCAGGAGAATGGGCCTTAAAGCTAGTCTGGTTTGGAACTTACATGCACAGCCACCGTACTATGGAACTTTCCCGGAGCTAGCAGCACACCTCTTGTGCTCCGGGGGAAACATTAGAGTACTAAGGATAACCACACCCAGCCTTTCCGGAGCATGCAGGCTGTGCCAGGAACTACTTTAAGGACTCAGCGTTTCTTCGTTTAGTCTCCCCAGGTCGGGGAAGTGTACATTGCACATGGAAGCTTACATGTTAATGTACATACTGTGTAGAGGAGAAAACTGGGGTGCAGAGACACTCAGAGAAATCAGAGTCTAGGGTTTCTCACTTTCCTGGTTCCCCTCAATTCATCTTTCCCTTTGGATCAGCAAACGAGTGGGGTTGGAAGCTGGTGGACAGTTTAGGGACTGCACATTTGGCCCTGGGTCTTCCTGGCAGTGCTCACCGGCGGTGTGGGAGGTGCTTTCAAAGGCTCAGAGATGATATGAATGAGGCCGTTGGAGGCGATGATGTCCCACTGCAGAATAGCTCTTCCATCCACAAACCTCATCTCCTAGGGAAACGAGAAGAGAGTACAGAGACCTGTGACCTCTTTCCCCGCACAGGCAGTTTTTCCATTTGGCGTCTCTGAGGCCTCAGAGCCAAGGCTTTAGCCTAACCTCCTGTGTGTGCTGTCAAATGCCTGTTGACTTTGTGCCACCAAACAAACTGACCTGAGGGCTGCAGAGACCTTTGAGCTTATTCACCCAACCCTCCGTGTGACAGAAGGAAAGTGGCCTGTCCAAGATCACTATAGCTTTCAATGTGAGCACTAGCTTGTGGTATAGGTGTTATTGAGGCCCCAATGTCCCACACCTGAGTGACAGTCACATTCTAACAGGCCTCAGGTGACTCGGATGTGCAGAGATGTTCAAGGAGAACCTGTCGGAAGCACAGTCATGTAGGACGCATTGTGTCAGGCGCTAATCTCCACACCTCACTAACGTTGAACCCCTGAAAGCCTCTGGATCTGAGTCCACAGCCACTGTGGTCATCGACACCACCACCAACACTATCACTACCACCACCATCATCATCAACACTGTCACCCTCGTCCCTACTTATTGGATGAGGACACAGCTCAGAGAAGTTGGGTGGACTAAGTTCTTACAGCAACAAGAGGCAGCACGTGGGTTCACTCCAGGGTCATTGGACTCGGAAGCTTACACTTTAACGCCCGAGACAGGACAACAAACCGAAACAAAGGCAAAGGACGAAGCATCTTTGAACAGTTTCATCTCTCTGGCCTGGGGGTGGTGCACACCTTTAACCCCAGCACTCCAGAGGCAGAAGCAAATGGTTCTCTGTGAGTTCAAAGTCAGTCTAGTCTATACGATTTCTAAGAGCTGGGGATACAAAAAGAAACCCTGGCTTAAAATGCCCCCAAACCAAGCCAAATCAGTTTCATTTCTCAATACTCAATACCCAGCTTCTGGGGCCAGTCTATTCCCACGGTTCTGGGGCAGCCCGTGAGTAATTAATGTCACAGCCACAATTTTTGTCCATACCACCCCAATCTGTGGATTTAAAGCCGACTTTCATATTATGATAGTTGACGTCTGTAGAGGAATTTTAATCCAGCAACATGGCTACTCTGGCAAGGGATCATACCCAAAGACCTAGGTCTGTGTGATCTGGCTGGAATACAGACACACCCTTAGTACACACCTTTAATCCCAAACAATGATGTCTAATTGAAGGACAGACAAAGTGAGAAATCAGAGAAAGATTTGACAGAGTGAGTCAGATAGGATATGCCCAACTCTCATGTGAACAGACAGGAAAGAGAAGCTACTTAAGAACAGGTAGAAGGGGAAGGTGGGGAAAGAGAGAGAGAGAGAGAGGAGAGGAGCTTGTGAAGACAGTAATAGAGTCCGAGAGTACAGGACAATTCAGTGCAGTTCAGTGCAGCTCAGTTGAGTGAAGTTGAGTTTGTGTAGTTCAGTTTGCGGAGTTCAGAGGCAGTTTTTCTAAGCAAAGCAACTTAGTGAGAAGTGGAGAGAAGCCTGTTTGAATCAGTCAACTTGAAGAGGAGTTTTGAGCCAGACGGCTGAGTTGAACCAGCCAGCCAGAATTCAGAAAGAACTAGAAAGGGCAAGCTTATTCAGCAGTAAGTCTTGGAGGCTGAAAACATTCTAGGACTTGGTTAGCAGATGGAGGCTGGAAGCTGAAGTCTTCAAGGTCTGGGCTTGCAGAAGATTAGACTGTACATAGGCTAGAAGCTTCCAGGACAGGTTAGAAGCTTCCAAGCCTAGGCCTAGGGATAGTTAGATATAAACACTCTTGGCTCAGCCCAGGCCATGTCTTAGTAAGGCTGTGTATGACTCTCATCGCATCCCCTAATTAGAGGAAATAAAAACAACATGTATAGGCATCTACTGAGTGTCTACTTAAGGTAGGAGCTTTGCATGTGTTTTTTTTTTTTAGCTCTCCCAATAGACCCAGAAGACTTTTCATACTTGGCGGAGCTGGTCCTGGCTGCAGGTAATGAGTAGTTGGCTTCCCAGCCTTGTCCTCAGAATGGTGCCATTGACAAGGTCATTGTAAAAAGAGACGTTGACATTAGTGAGGTGGTGCTCGATGTCCCGCCCAGACAGGCTCTAAGGGAAACAAAGCAGATGAACAGTCTTAGGTCTGAGCAATGGCTGGGAATAACACATTTTTCTTAGGTGTTTGATTTTCGGGGTCCTTCCCAAGGCTCGTATATAACTGGCACACAGAGAGTCGTCTTTAGTCTTTAAGGGGAGTTTCCTAGTGTCCAGAGCAGGTCTAGAGTGAGTTCCAGGCAGGCAGAGCGTCTCTCTTCAGCACTGTGATTGGGTAGCCTGGAGCTCACAGCCTGTTGGTCAAGCCTCCACAGGGGAGTTGAACAAGTCCTCTCCTTCTGGACTACATCATGAGGAGGGTGGTGCTGGGCTCATTGCACCAGGGGCCCCAAGTCTTCTCTCCTCCCTGGGTCCTTGCCTCTGGCCCCTTATTTCCTCCCCTGACTTTGGGTTCAGCCTCTCGAGCTGTTGGCTGGCTGGTGTCAGCAAATATGGCCAGAGGACTGAACAGAACCAGGGATAGTAGGTTGGACCTCCTGCTTCCTGCCGTGACTAGTTGGTTGTGGGAACCCTGCAGGGCAGAGCCATCAACAGGCCAGCCTGGACTGCTGACTCCGCTGAGACCAGCAGCTGGTCATCAGACACGTGTGGCAGATAATTGTGAGCCATGGTATCTGGGCTATTTGTTGCTCGTTTGCTGTGACAAGGTCCTGTACCTTGGCTTCCAAAGTGCTGAGAGTTCAGGCCTGAACCATCAATGCCTAGTGGATTGACTTGTAGTACCCTGCTGTGGTGGTGATAGGTAACACACTCCAGTCTAAAGTGCAGGCACCAGGAACCCTACTCACCTTATTTTCGGGTAGCCCACTGTTCTGTGGCACGAATAGGGTGCCACGGATGGACAGGTCGGTCAGGTGTTTCAGAAATGCCCGGCCTCGGGCTGAGCTGTTAGAAAAAGCCAGCACCTCCTATGGAGCAGAAGGAAGTGTCAGATGGACCAACATGGTGTGGGGGTTGGGGTGGCTGGAGAAGCTGGTGGGGTGTAACCTGAGACTCCCCTGATGCTAGGCTAGCATGTGGGTACCTTTGTGCTTCTCTCACTGGCCCTCCGGAGAGTACCAGGATGACTTTTCCTTTCCTCAGTGAATCCTACAGTCCTAAGATGCCCTGGTAGCTGATGCACTCCACATGGTGTGAGGCAGCACCTGTGTCCTGCCTCAGGCTACCACTCTGTCTTACAGCTGGCTCTACGTTGAGTGTAAACCCAGAGGCAGGGTGGTTCTGCAGACACTGCCATCTGTCTAGCAGAAACCACGACACACAGGCTGATAAACAACTCACTCACACAAGTGAAAAAGAGCCTCCGATGAGCTTATTCTACATCCTCCTGATGGAGACCCAGCCCCCTAACACTGGTCCTCACTGATGCGTCATCCAGCCATCTGGTGCGGTGCACGCATCTCATGACTGATGGACAGAGAGCTCAGGGTGCTCCAGGACGTCAGCCCAGCCGACTCTCCGTTGCTAGCCGAGGCCCATTCAGTTGCAGTTCAGCCAGACTTGACCAAGCCTGAGCCTCACCTGCCTCCTATTCCCAGCCTGTCTTCCAGTCTCTGTAATTGGGTTCTTTTAATATCTAACCACCTGGGGTGACTGGGCATTGAGTAAATCCTCTGGTTTTCATAAGGTGCCTCTTTGGGCTTTGTGGTCTCTTTAACTCTTTTGTAGGTAATCTGCTGTGTGTGTGTGTGTGTGTGTGTGTGCGCGCGCGCGCGCGCGCGCGCGCATGTGTGTATGTTTTGTAACCATTGTGCCACGTGTATGTGTGTATGTGTGTGTGCACACGTGCATGTATGTGTGCATGTTTTGTAGCCATTCTGCCATGTGTATGTGTGTATTTGTGTGCATGTGTGTGTGTATTACCATGTGAATATAATAGATGGCCCAAGAGTTAGTATTAGTAATTTATAGTGGTTGTCAGTGGCCATATTACCAAGGAGAAAGAAGATTACATGGTAAATTATAGCCAATGAAATGGACATAGCTTGTGAATTTACTGTTAATAAATTCTAATACCGTGGAAAGAAAAACAATGTCTCCCTTTGCTTCTGATATAAAGTGCTCATGATATGCGAAATAGCCATGCTATTTTCTTAAACCGTTTTGGATGGAAACAGAGGCGATATCTGAGTTGCACCGATGAATCCAAAAGTTTCTACCTGCTTACAAGCTCAACATACCAACCCATTTAAAGATTCCAACCATGCCGGGAGGCGGCTGCTGTCAGCACCTCCATTTCACCAATGAGATCTGAGGATCAGCCTGGGAGGAGGTAACTAGTTTAAAGCAGAAGTTAGTGGTAAAGCTCAACTTTAGGCAAGGTGGCCCAGAGCCTAGGCTCTTCACCCCAGCTGTGAGCCTCTGATTATTTGCTTGCCGTGCGGCCCGAGCAGACAGGGTACATACCGTCAGGAAGTTCGTGAGTGAGGGGAAGGACATGAGGACTTGCAGCAGATTCCCGTGGCACGAGAAGCCATCTCCCACATAGCCTGCCTTGCAGGTGCAATTCACATCTGGAAAAGACAGGCCATGTACAGTGAGGCGAGGCGTGGGCCGCCCCGCTCACCCCCGGGGACCTGCAGTGGGATGGGGCAATGACCTTTCATCCGGTAACAGAAGACATCCCACATTTCGCTCTTGTTGGTCCGGGTTCCGTAGTCCACTATCCCAACGACGTTTGCACCGCACTTCTGAGAGGCGTAGGTAGTGGGGTAGCCGACCCGCCCGCTCTCCAGCCAGCCAGCTGAGCAGAGGTGATAATTAGCCTGCAGAGACAGGAAAATGACTCTGGGTCACTCATAATGTCTGGTTTGTTTGAGAACCATTGGGTTAATTCTGATCCCTACCCAGACTGCAAACCCTGTGGCGCCTGCTGTACCCCTATGCCTGGAATATAACAGGTCACTACATTTTTGTCCATCGAGCCACTGGGTGAGTGACTGTGGTACTCTCTTCTCTAGGTGCCCAGGCCTTTCACACCTGCTTCTCTTTTGAGAAGGAATTTACCGCCAGACATTTACCCCAGGGCAAATGCTTCTGTTTAGGAACAAATGGAACTCTGATTGATGACGGAGTCCAAGGGACGCCCCAAACACCATAGACTTCTGGCATTGCTCTAGGTTGTCTCTGAGAATCTGAAGGCAAGGCCCTGTTGCGGAAGGCATGGTACACTTTGGACGTAGGACTTGGAACAATCAAACTGGGACTGACTGGGAGACCTCCTTCCTGAGGACTAGCTCTTAGAGTGTTGGAATGTGCCAGGCAAACTGCCAAGGGAGAAAAGCAATCAGTAGTCCTATCCAGCTATAACAATTTCAAACCTCAACAACTAGTGTGACAAGGTACTTCCAAGGGTGCAGAGGCGGCACTTACATCTTGGAGGTCACCAACAGCTGTCGACTATGACTCGGGGCCCTGCTAGATAGGAGGGCACCTGCTGACTGGAGCTGTACGGTTGCCGAGGTCATGGACACCAGAGGAGAACCTACTACAGCCATTTTCTTTCTTGATTTCTTTTTTGGTTTTTCGAGACAGGGTTTCTCTGTGTACCCTTGGATGTCCTAGACTCGATTTATAGACGAGGCTGGCCTTGAACTCACAGAGATCTACCTGCCTCTGCCTCCCGAGTGCTGGGATTAAAGGTGTGCGCCACCACGCCTGGCTCAGCCCTTCTCATAAACCAGTACAATTTCTAACCGCATTCTAAATACTCAGCATTATATTTATAGATAAGTATAGCTCTTGCCCCTCATTAAGGAAACTTTTTTTTTTTTTTTTTACAGCAGAGGGAGAACTATTACAGACATCTATAACAGATCAAAGTGCAAACAACAAGTGACTGCAGCGTGTCCAGCATTGGATGATACAGCTACAACACAACTCCTCTATTTAAGGCTTAGTGGGAGACGGGGCAGAAAGACTCTAAGAGCCAGAGGACGAGGACATCTGCTGAGAGAAAAGTGTCTTCTACATGTGACAGGGAACCTGCACCCACGACCTCACAACCACATGGCTGCCTCAAAAAGAGCTGCATGACGACACCACCAGTTGACAGGACAATGCGAATGGGAGGCAGCTCACAAGGCCCCGTCCCTAGAGGAAGAGCTACAGGCAGTTAATGGCTGCTGAGAGGGGAGGAACCAGTCTTCTCCAGGGATGAGCTGCCTGGTAAGTTCCCCAATCCCCTGTGCTCAGCCCCGAACAAATACTATTCCTATAAGTAGCATTAATAATGGACTCCGAGGGCAGTGTGTGCACGCATGTGTGCGTGTGTGCTATGTGTGTGTGCCTGTAAGTGTGTGTGTGTGTGTGTGTGTGTGTGCGTATGTGTGTGTGCTTGTATGTGTGTGCCTATATGTGTATGTGTGCCTGTGTGTGCATGTGCCTGTATGTGTGTGTGTACATGTGTGCTTGTGTGTGCACGCATGTGCCTCTGTGTGTGTATGTGTGTGCGTGCGCGCGTGTGCCTCTGTGTGTGTGAGACAATAAGGAAGAGGTCGTGAATTTGAGGAGTGTGGGGGAGGGGAGAAGGGTGGAAATGATGTAAATGTGGTAACTTACGTTTTTTTTTAAAAGACGGAGGCAAAACAAAGTAAAGTTGCTCAGACTCATAGATCCAGCACCCAGAAGACCCAGATGTGCTCGGTGTACCCCAAATCTTTCAGTAACCGAAAGCTGAGCTCCGTAAGCATGTCACGCTACCATTAGTCCTGTACTCACAGCAGGGCCACAGGTTTTAGCAGCTTGATCACAATAAGGAAGATTCAGACCCTCCCAGAAGTCAAATCCTTGCGACGAAGGCTTTGCTCCTTGGGAAGGGTCTGAAGAAAGGCAGCAGGCTCTTGCTGTGAGGGAGGTGGGAGGGAGGGTCTGAAAATCAGACCACTAGGGACATACTCCTGTGGCTAGTGAGAACCACCAGCAGGCAGCTCCTTGCAGCTGGTTTCTCCCAGTGGGCGGGGCCTCCGGTTCCAGGCAATGAGAGCAGCATGACATGAGAGTGCCACCCTTCCCTCTGGGCTGGAAGCCTGCAGCCCCCAGAACTTTCCTTTTACGGATTCTGTAGATTCCTGGCTGTTTCTGGGGTCAGAGAGACCCTGCCTAGGCTGTGGTTCTTAATCTTTCTAGCAAATTCCCTGTGATGTTTGCACCTCCCGCCTCCTGGATGACACTGGGCATTTCCTTCAACTTTTGTGAACCCCAGTTTCCCTATGTGTAAAACCGAAGGAGTGACACCCACCTCTAAGGATGCCAACAGGACACCCTACACAGTGTTGGACACAGCAGGTGACTGACTTTGGACTGACTTTGAACCCTTACCATTGCTTCAAGAATTTCCTGTGCTTGCTTCCAAGAAGCCTGTCATCCGAGTTTCATCTGGCTTTAGAGGAAGCCGCCTGCACACCCTCCCTGTTGGTTCTGCCTGAAGTATCTGTTTAACTGCAAACCCACCTTCTGGGCATAGGAGAGCTGGTTGTAGGTGGCTATGGATGCGGCTTCCTTGGCACAGGCCTCTTTGGCTTTGTCAAAGGTCAGTTTGTACTGGCCCAGTGGGGAGCGTAGGTGGAACACGCCGACCGTAGAGTCTAGAAGAGGAGAGAGATTATGAAGTCAACCCACTTGGCTGTCAGGGATTGAAGCAAAAGACTTAGACAGATTTCCAAGGTGGAGGTCAACTGTAGCCCAGGCTGCTCTGGGAAGCCACTTCTCCCAACTGTAGCCCTGGGTACCCTGGGATGCCACTTCCCCTCCAAGTTATGTTGCAGCACATCATTTGGAATAATCATCCTTTAAAAAAAGAAAGAAATATTCATTCTTTTTTAGTTATAAAAATAGGCTAGAGAGATGGCTTAGCAGTTAAGAGAACTGGCTGCTCTTTGAGGGCAGTGCCCACACGGGGGCTGTGGTCCATCAGGAGGTGTATCTGATGCTCCCCCGCAACTCCCTCCATCATCAGTGTGCAGAACAGCTAACAGGTGGATGCAATAAGAGCTTCTGTGGGCGGATAAACAAATGTAGCATATCCATGCAGCGGGGCAGCCGCCACCCAGGAAGCACTAGAGATTCTGAAAGATGCTACAACACAGCACTCACTAACTAACTAACTAACTAACTAACTAACTAACTAACTAACCTTGGTACATTACACTGGGTAATGTAAGCCACAAAAAGCCAGCCACTCTGTGAGTCAGCTGTCTGAGAAACCTAGAACAGGCAGATTCATGTGGAGAAAGAACAGGAGAGAGACCGCCACGGGACCGAGGGAGGGAGGATGAGAAGTTGACTATTTAGTGGACGAGCCTCAGTTGGAATTATGGAAATGCACTATAAATGGATCGTTTGCCCAGCAGAGTACATGTATTTAAAATTGTACACTTAAAACAGTCAAAAGAGCAACATTTTATGATATATATATATGTGTGTGTGTGTGTGTGTGTGTGTGTGTCTATATATTACATATACCTTGTTATAAAATCTTTTAAAAACAGTGAGAGGTTGGACGTAATAGTACATGCTTTAATCCCAGGAGGCAGAGGCAGTTAGATTTCTGTGCATTTGAGGTCAGCCTGGTCTATGTAGAAAGTTCCAGCCTCCTCTCCGCCACTCTCCCCCTCCCCCCGCCACTCTCTCAAAAAAGAAAGAAAGTTCCAGGTCAGGTGGGACTACATAATGAAACTCTGTCTCAAACCAAACCAAAATAAAACAAAAACAAAAAACAGCAAACAAAAATAAATAAATCCCCCTCCCTGTTTTTTCTGGATAAAGAGGAGAACTATATCTGGGTGAGCTGAGAGAGAGATTTTCTAGAGATGTACATACAGTAGAGGCTTGGGACTCCAGTGGAGACCCAACAAATGCCTGAATTGGGTCAAACCCAGAGAAGATGGGGGAGAAAATGGACAAGGAGAGGAGCATTCTGGGTTAGGGGAGACAACCCAGGTAGTTGCCACTGTTCCGTGTGTGTGCAGTGCCTACAGCGGCCAGAAGAGGGCGCTGGATCCTCTGGGACCAGATCCAAACAGAAACTCTTGTTGCCCCTACCTATCTGTTAACTGTTCTACACGTTGACGACGGGGCATCAGAAAGCTGTGGGCATGCAGATACCTAAGATTTCTGAGCCCATCCGTACAACTTTCTTCTCTCTATTGCATTGTTATCATAGCTGCAGAGACATGGGGTGAGATTTTGTCCTCTGTTTTACCATGTTTTCCCCTTATCTTACTCGTTTACATTTCTCCGATATATTGGGTCTCTTCTTGAAGTAACAGTAGTCTGTGTCTTCCGTGCCCCTCTATTTTGTTTGCTTATACTTCCTCTGCCTTACTTTGGAAGGGATTTGGTGCAGGGTTTGGTGCAGGACGAGTGTTAAATCAATAGTTGTTACTTTGAGTTATGGGGAAAAAAAAGAAAAAGAACAACAAAAGCCCCTCTAAGTCGACCATGCCTATAAGACAGCCAGACACCCAGAGATCTCCAGTCATCATGGACAGGACACATTGCATGTATCTCGAGTAACACTGGAAAGAGAGGTCCCTCTCTGCTCTGACTCTGGGGGCTCTTTGTGGTTTTCCTCTGGAGGGTTTCCACACGCCCTACCTGCTGGGCCTCTGTACTGCGGCCCTTTTACTTTCTTGTGTGAGTTTATTACACACCATTCACCTCATCCTCAGAAGCACCTGCAATGCACGTCAGGACTGTTTGAGGCACAAAATTGCTGCCGAAGTGACAGCCTCTTCTTTGTTGCTGACTACCATAACCTGTGCTTCCCAGACTCAATTCCAGCCACTGGTGGTGAGGGTTGCTAAGCAACATGGGAAAGGAAAACCCTGGGAAGGTCCTTTGAGCCTCTCTAGCTCTAGCCTTCAAGGCCAACTGTGCTGATGCTCCGCTCTCACCGGGTCTGGAGAACGCATGGATCCTTTAGTTGCTGTTTTATGTTGTTTTATCTTTCTTTTCTCCCCTGCACACAGCCCTCGCCCAAGCCCAAAGAGAAAGGTGCTTCAGGCCACCGACCCTCGAAGTGAAGGTCCGCACAGGTGGCATCTGGGTGACACTGCCCATTGTCCTGTAAGCAGCGGTCCATGGGCAGCTCTTCAGGCTCACAGTCCACTCCGTCCCCCACGTAGTGACTCTTACACGTACACTTGCGCTTGCCCTGTGGAAAGAGGGCAGGAGAAACTGAAATGGCCTATGACCCCAAAGTACCAGAGGGCGCCCCTCATCCGGCACAGGAGCAGTTCGGAAAGATCACATGGTAGGGCCCTGTGCTAGCTGAATAAAAGTTGCCTCGCTCTTGAGCAGGGCTCAAGGTGAGAGGCTGCCACCCTTCTCAGCATAAACGTTACTTTCTCAGAGAGCCCTTCCCTCCACAGCACCTTGCAGGAAGCACAACTCTTGACTGCCATTCCAACACAAGGACGTGATCTCTGCTCGTGGCCTTTCTTGCTCTGTGCCAGGGTTGGCCATTGATTTCTGTACTAAGTGCCACCCATTTTCTCTACTTGCACATATGCTCCTGGAACGCAGGGATCCTGTCTGTCTGTCTCTCCCCTGCCCTCATATCCCTGGCACCTGCTACAGCCCATAATTGTTGCTTGGTGACCACTGGTCCAATCGGAGAGTGTCCTCATTTAATCTTATAGACCTGGTGATGTCTCTGTTATTAGACTCGCGTCACGTGAGGAAACTGGGGTTTGGAGACATCAAGGGGTCTTACTCCAGCCACACAACATACACATTCAGAGCTAAGTCTCAAAGGTTGCTTGACTCTAAATCTCTGTTTGTAGCTGGCAACAGGCATCGTGTCCCACCAGTTCTCTTAACAACAACAACAATGACAACAAATGGGGCACTGACTCCATTCCCAAAAGCCTTAAGGATACGTCACTTTGTTTTTCAAGACAAGAGTTTTTCTGTGTAGTCTCTACTGTCCTGGACTCACTCTGTAGACCAGGCTGGCCTCAAACTCATAGAGACCCACCTGCCTCCCAAGTGCTCGGATTAAAGGCGTGTGCTACCACCGCCCGGTCAAGGTGTCCCTTTTACGCCAGTTGTAATCAACTTTTTTTTTTCTTTTGACGAACTCTAGATGTGGAGTCAGGACAGATGTAAAGGGACGCTGGGAAGGCAGCACTCTCTGTGGCCTGTCAGCTTCCCTCAGGGTGAGCGAGCATCTCATGTAGCTGCAGTGGGAGTTAAGCGACGCGGGTAGAGCCCTACTGACTAAACAATAGACCTTCTGTGGATTTCACCAACCCTGACTCTAATATCCCTTTCTGCTGAGGATACAAAATCGCATCAACAGTGACTTTTACTAGAAACACACCAAGGTGGGAAGATAGTGTAGCAGAGTCCGGAAGGGAAGTGGGTGGGGGGGAGGGGGAAAGGGGGGGGAGGGGGGGGGAGGGGGGAGGGCAGGGAAGATAGTGTAGCAGAGTCCGGAAGGGAAGTGTGTGTGTGGGGGGTGGAGGGCAGGGAGCGGAGGACACCAAGGGGCTTGCTATTCCAAGGGTCCCCAGGGACCTGGGACTTACCGGGCCAGTCATCCTGCAGGTAGCATGCTCGTGACATCCCCCGTTGACACCATCTGTGCAGGGGTCTATCTCTGTGCAGCTGTAGCCGTCCCCCCTGTAGCCCTTCCTGCAGCTGCAGGAGACTCGCGTGTCATTCTGGGAGCACTTGGCGACCTTCGCACAGCCTCCGTTGTTCTGCTTGCAGAAATCCGCGACTGCAAGAGAGAGGGCAGAGGGCGCCACGTGCCACGGTCTGGGGCCATCAGTCAGCCTTTTACAGTGAGTGGCACTGGCGGCGGGGGGGGGGGGGGGATGACAAGCCCGCACAGGTCCATGTCTTTGGTATCCCCAGCCTGTGTGGGCTCTCTGCTAGCTTGTCTAGGATTCATGGCACGCTTACGATACCCTGACAGGCTTGTCACATACTCACAGGATGGCTTTGATAACAATTTTCAGAATGAGTTGGGGTTTTTGATGTTAGGGGTTCCCCCCGCCCCCAGTGTCTTGGTTAACTTGACCACAGGCCAGAATCATTTGAGGCTCTGCTCAGTTGAGGGTCTGCTCAGATCCAGATCTGACTGACGTGTGGCCATGTCTGTGATAAATTGTCTTGATTGAGGATTAACATAGGAGGGTGCACCTTAGCCCACTGTGGGTGGCACCATCCTTAGGCAGGTGGGTCTGGACTGACTATAAGCCTACGTGCGAGTGAGCCAGTAGCTTTCCCTCCACAGTTTCTGCAGTCCCACTTGAGTTCCTGTTCTGATTTCCTTTGCTGATGGACTGTGGCCTCAAAATGCGTGCTAGGTCAATTCTTTTCTCTCCAAGCTGTTTTTAGTCAGAGTGTTTTAACATGGCAACAGAAAAAGCAAACACACACACACAATGTTCTCTCTCTCTCTCTCTCTCTCTCTCTCTCTCTCTCTCTCTGTGTGTGTGTGTGTGTGTGTGTGTGTGTGTGTGTGTGTGTGTGTGTGTGTAGGTATAAGGTTAGTACAATAAGGGACACCTTGTGAGACAGACATCTCTAATCCTGCTCTACAAGATCACTCTCAGAGTGCTTGACTGACTTGACATAGCTAAAAAAGATAGAGTGGGCATACGTCCCAGAGGCAGGGCTGGGACTTAAACCCAGCTTGGTTTGGCATCACTGTGCTGTGTTTGCTCTTAGGGACTTTGTTTTCATAATCTCCAAATTTCAGCTCAATATTAGTCTATCTGGTGTTGAACTTATTTTTATAAAACAGTGGGTGTTTCTCTTAGCTTACCTCTTAACCCAGCTATCACACAGATAATTGAGACTCTTTTATAATACAAGGCTTCACAACACAGTATGAGCAGTTTAAGTCTGTTCTTAACCCTCTATGTTATTTTGTCTTACTCTCAGCAAACATCCCAGTGATACTTGCACTTTGTAGCTTTCCTCAGCTCTGGCTCCTTCCTCCTGATCTGCCTTGGACCTCTACCCATGGCTGAACCCCGTGGCTGAGTCCCCTACTTCCTCTTCTAACTCTTCCTCCCCTGGCTGGCAGGAAGTCCCACCCTAGTCTCTCCCTTGCTCATCGATTGGCTGTAAGCTGCTTTATTGACATACTAGGGGGACAATTGGGGAGCAGAGTTTATGCAACATTTAGACAGGAAATCAGAATTTAAACCACACAATAACCCTCTGCCTACAATTTGGAGCTGTAGGAGCATCTGGCAAGCCATGTTATTTCTTTTGCCTGCTTGGTGTTGCTCAATCCCGTTGAGACCCTGAGCTCTTAAACATGGGGGCCAAGAGCCTCCTCGAGGACAGCAGGGTAGAGTGAGGGAGCTGAGCCTTTGTTGGCATTCTTGAGACCTGCTTCTGCCTTGCAGGAGGCTGCAAAAGGGTAGGCATGGGCACATCTATTTTTTGTAAAGCACATTTCTCTGTTCTAGTCTTTACTCATAGAAAACTTCAGAAAACACACAAGGCTGAACCGGCCCATCATTCCCTGCTTCTTTTTCCGTTGTAAACAGAGCTGTAGGTGGAATGTGTTATGGCTTGTTTAGCAAGATGGTGGCATTGTAATGAGTGCCAGACAGCGGGACAGGAGACGATCTGACTTTTAGCAACTTTTAGGTCGTGTTATCAAAGGGATGGAGGATTGTTTTTTTTTTTCCCTTCTTCATCATACAGTCTAGGTCTGTTGGCTCTGAAGACCTCCCTTCAAACTGTTATGCAAGACAGAATAAACGTTTACTTCATTTGTGCACCTTTAAACTTTAGCTTCTGTGTGCCAAGCACACATCTAAACCACCGTGGACCACTGGTGCTGATGCTGGGAGTAACTCAGTGGTAGAGTGCTTGCCTAGGGTTCATTCTCACTGAGGGACGGAGCAATGCGGGACAGAGGAGATGTAGTCGTCAGCCTTAACTTTTTCATCTTAATGCTGTAATCAGCTTCTGAATTTCTGAAGCAAGACTGATTGCTTATTGAGTTAAAAAAAATACTAAAGGCCAGGTGGTGGTGTGTATGCCTTTAATCTTAGCACTTGTGAGGCAGAGGCAGGTGGATCTCTGTGAGTTCGAGGCCAGCCTGGTCTACAAAGTGAGTTCCAGTCCAGCTAGGTCTACACGGAGGAACCCTGTCTTGGAAAACCAAAACTATAAAATACAGGGCATCTTTACTTTGCAAAGCAATGTAAAAAATTTAAAGCCATGCTTGGGAGGTAGGCAGGGCAACTGTGAGCAAACAGAGTCCTAAAGAGTATGAGCACTGTTGCAGAGGCCCAAGGAGAAGGCACAAGTGTCAGGGTGGAGCCCAGCCACTGTGGCCGCACCCTACTCCTCACCTGTGCCTGCTGCTGCCTTCCAAGTAAGTAAGCCAAAGGGACTCACCTGTGCACGTGATCCCATCGCCTTCGTAATTCAAGTTACACACACACGTGTTGTTCTCCATACAGGTGGCATGCACAGAACAAGGAGGTGTGCACACTGGAAGGACAGCTGCAAAGAAAGGGGCCTCCTGTCACACTGCGCCCTCCTGTCACACTACCCTCCTGTCACACTGCACCCTCCTGTCACACTGCGCCCTCCTGTCACACTACCCTCCTGTCACACTACCCTCCTGTCACACTGCGCCCTCCTGTCACACTGTGCCCTCCTGTCACACTACCCTCCTGTCACACTGCGCCCTCCTGTCACACTGTGCCCTCCTGTCACACTACCCTCCTGTCACACTGCGCCCTCCTGTCACACTGCGCCCTCCTGTCACACTGCGCCCTCCTGTCACACTGCGCCCTCCTGTCACACTGCGCCCTCCTGTCACACTGCGCCCTCCTGTCACACTACCCTCCTGTCACACTGCGCCCTCCTGTCACACTGCGCCCTCCTGTCACACTGCGCCCTCCTGTCACACTGCGCCCCACTGGGCAGAGTCAGCCTCGCCTATGCAGTTTTCTCAAGACTCTTTTCGGATGCTTTGTAAATGGCAGAAAGATGGGGCGATTGCTAAGGAGCCTCCCAGGTGGAGATTCTGAGCTGTGTCTGTAAAGCAGTTCAGATTATAATGCATTATAATGCACAGGTTGCCTTAATGGCAACTATTTAAAACTTTATCCTGCTAAGCTTGCAAGCAGGGATGAGCCTGGCCAATCGACTCTTTTGCCCTAAGGAACATGGGATGGCAGGCAGAAAGGTTAAACTGGAGAGGAATTTCACTGTCTTCCAAGGGCACCGCTGAGGCGGGGAGAAGTCTGGCCCTTTGGTGATCAGGTGGGGCTGTGTTGAGCACAGGCAGCCTGAAGCAGAGAGGTATTTTAGGTGGGTAGGCAGGGATGGAAGCAAAGCCAACCATCTTGGGGCTGCTGAAGGCCATGTGAGAGCCTTGTGATGCCCTTCTGACCTCAGGGAGGAGGAAATGTCATTGGTTTAGGCAGAAGAATTTGGCCTTCCCATCTTAGAACAGACTTTGGGGCTCTGAAAACAGGAAAGCATGGATCAAGATTATGATGGTGACAATAACCACAGCAGTACGGAAGCAACTGCGCTCGATACTGCAGATACGAATACTTAACTTCAGTCATCCCTGCGGAGTGTGCAGTAGCTATGCCTTTCTACAGATGAGCGAGGTGAGGGTGGGCTGTCCAAGGCCATTCGTGCAGTGAGAAGCAGGATCAGGGACCATGTCCTGACCTCAGGACTGCAAAGACCAAGCTGTCCTGACACCATCTGATTCTGTCATCATGCATTCTCACTGCATGACTTTTAGATTTGAGTAAAATCTCTTCACCAAGTTTTCTTCTGACCCACCTACCTCCAGAGGTCCAGGCTACAGTTCAAATGACTTTTTATAGATGGAAGTGGGAACACCTACACTGGTTACAGATGGAAGTGGGAACACCTACACTGGTTACAGATGGAAGTGGGAACACCTACACTGTTTACAGATGGAAGTGGGAACACCTACACTGTTTACAGGTGGAAGTGGGAACACCTACACTGTTTACAGGTGGAAGTGGGAACACCTACACTGGTTACAGATGGAAGTGGGAACACCTACACTGGTTACAGATGGAAGTGGGAACACCTACACTGGTTACAGATGGAAGTGGGAACACCTACACTGGTTACAGATGGAAGTGGGAACACCTACACTGTTTACAGGTGGAAGTGAGAACACCTACACTGTTTACAGGTGGAAGTGGGAACACCTACACTGGTTACAGATGGAAGTGGGAACACCTACACTGGTTACAGGTGGAAGTGGGAACACCTACACTGTTTACAGGTGGAAGTGGGAACACCTACACTGTTTACAGGTGGAAGTGGGAACACCTACACTGTTTACAGGTGGAAGTGAGAACACCTACACTGTTTACAGGTGGAAGTGAGAACACCTACACTGTTTACAGGTGGAAGTGGGAACACCTACACTGTTTACAGGTGGAAGTGGGAATACCCACATTGTTTACAGATAGAAGTGGGAACACCCACACTGTTTACAGATAGAAGTGGGAACACCCACACTGTCATTTTCTCAGCTATCATTCAGATTCCCTCCCTCACTTGCCCTCCCACAATAGGGTCCCCTGTAGACAACGGCTGCCAGTGGCTGGCCATTTCTCCAACAGACCTGTGTGAGTGTCACAGAAGCGGCCTGTCCACCCTGTTTCACAAAAGCACTGTCCGGAGCCTGTGATCCCCTCGTCGCACTGTCCATGTTCTGAGCAGCCACAGGCTGTAACAGAAATCAGAGTGCTCAGTAATTAGTGACCAGCAGCCGACGTCTAGTCAGCCCTATTTACTGCCTGCCTGCTGTTGGGCATTGTCAGTGTGGGGGCCACCAGGATTCTACCACAGGATTCATTTATTTCCCTCAAAATTCTAAAGACTGTTTTCATTGGGCATACAGAGGCCTAAACAGCTTCTGAGCGTGTTGTGATAGTAAGTGTCACAAAGGCTGTGCTGTAGAAGTAGGGTGCCATGGGGCACGTCACAGAGCAGATGGGGGTGGCAACCTCACTGGGTACTTTTTGCTTCAGAAATCTATTTAAAAAGGAAATTTAAAATCATACACCAGTCTTGCTGCTCAGCATTTCAGTATGGCTACGCCAGCTCAAGTCACCCCAGCCTCCATGGCTGCCTCAGCCTCCCTGTCGGTGGCCCTGTCTTTACAATGCCAATGTGTACTCCACAGGGCTGGTACAGCGATCCCTTTTAATCTGGCCACAGCAGTTCTCTGCTCCAAACCTTCCACTGGCTGCTGGTCTAGAATTTTCTATGTGCTCTGGCTCCTGGTGACACTCACGTTTCATCTCTTTCCCTTCCCTTCCCTTCCCTTCCCTTCCCTTCCCTTCCCTTCCCTTCCCTTCCCTTCCCTTCCCTACTCTTGCTGTTTCTGGCCGGCCAGCCCCACCCGACCTCTACATCTGTGCACTTCCTTCATTCGGGAAAGCCACTTTGACTTGCCCTCCTGACAGAGGCCGTTGAAATGGTAAGAAACTGAAAAGAAAACTTCAGTCCCTCCTCACAGACTCCCGGTGCTCAGTGGCCCTGTGTGGTGAGGGAAGACGTCTCGAGCCTTGCTGCATGTTGTGTCTGCCTACTCCCGCTACTCCTGCGAGCTCAGATCCTCTGTGTGGGAGCCTTTTGTTCAGCTCTGTTACCCGCCTACACCTACACAGCTTTTGCAACTCTTTTCATCTCTCTACACTCCTCGTCCCTATGCCTCCATAACCGCTGTATCCCTAAAACCATTCCAAGCTGGCAAGTGCATCACTCCGTCTCTTCCCACCTTAGTTTCTTCATCAACATCAACTCCTACCTCAAAGGTTGTGTTAAGGACTGAATGGAAAACTATGTGTGCCTGGCACATAGTAGGCACTTGATAAATGCCCATGGCCACCATGTGTGTGCAGCATGACTCAGTGGGTGGGTATGGCTCAGTCACAGGTTCCCGGGTGGCTTCAGGGACTGCAAGTTTCAGTCGTAGAAGTGAGGCAGGTGGCAGGAGAACACTAAAGTGACTACTCCCAGGCCAAGTGGCTGGAGCAGACGAGGACAGGGAACACATAGCGGGCAAACAGGCTAACACAGGCAAGCGGCCCCTTACGCTGACAGTCCGGCCCAAATCTGCCAGGCCAGCAGAGCTCGCAGGCTGTCCCGCTGAAACCTGTGTGGCATTGGCACTGTCCTGTGATTGAGTAATCACTATGGCAGATGCCCCGGTTATTACATGGCGTGTCTGGTCCTCCAGGGCAGGCTGGAAGAAAAATGAAAGAGCAGTGAACACACGGTCTCCCCAGACCAGGGCGGCTCAGCATGGCTGTTAACACACTGTCAGTTCCCACAACCACTCAGTGCTCCTGGGCGTTCAGTGCACGTACAGGGCGAGACACTGGCAAATGAGACCCGAGTAGCATGAGTCTGACCTCATCTGCCTTGGCACGGGCTGAACTGGATGCTGTAAGTGCGGTCAGGAGACCCAAGTGTGAGGAGGCCTGGGCCAAGTAAAGAACATACTCTGAGCTTTAGTTCTTTGTAGCTTTGACTGATGGTGGTGAGGACAATAAGAGCTTGCTAGCCTGACCTATACGACACTGTTACCAAGAACATCTGATGGCGTATTCTCAGAATAGTTTGTTTTTATTTATTTGACAAAGTCTTATGTATCCAAGGCTGGCCTTGAACTTGCTATGCAGCCAAGGGTTTAACTTGGACGTTTGATCCTCCTGCCTTCACCTCCTGAGTGCTGGGGTTACAAGTGTCTGCCCCCTACACCTTGCATGCTGTGCTGGGAATCAAACCTAGCACCTCGTACATCTGAGACAAGAATTCTGCCAATGGAGCTACAGCCCTAACCTCTGAGAGCGTCTTAAAGATCCGTAGGGATAGATAAATGTCGAGGTTTCCATTGCTTTTTTTTTTAGCAGTGCTCCACATTTAGTGATGGAGGCTGAGAGCTGGGCCACTAGATTCAAGCATGTTCTTATAGGCCAATGGTTCTCAATCTGTGACTTCTCCATCCTTTTCAGGGGGTCGCATGACCCTTTCATAGGGATCAAACATCAGACATTTCTGCAAATCAGACACTTACATTATGTTTCATAACAGTAGCAAAAGCACAGTTACAAAGTAGCAACAAAATCACTTTATGGTTGGGGGGCAGTCACCGTAACACAAGGGACTTTATTAAAGGGCTGCAGCCTTAGGATGGTTGAGAACCACGGCTCTAGAGCATCAATAGACACGGCAGGGAGAACATCACGGCTTCTGTGGTCAGGGACCTGGGGCTTGCTTCTTAAGTTTCCCTGGCAGCAGGGCTGCTCTCAAGGCATCCAACAGATTGCCCGCCTAGAGGAAAGCCCAGCAGGTGGCGTGTGCTTTGTAGGCCTGTGTTAAGTGTTGCTGCTCATGTATTAGTCACTGCGAGTTGTACATCCCCTGTAGGTGTGGACTTAAAGAAAATCATGGCCCACTACTCTGATAGAATCGCCAAGGCACTGAAATAGACGTGCTTCCCAACATTCCGGCGAACATTGAATAGAATCAACACTAAATAATACGGCATGCATTTTAAAGCACCTGTGTCAGGGGGGGGGGCGGGGGAGGGAGATGTCTGTATTCTAATTTGATTAAAATTATTATGTATTAGTATTTCTGCAGACCTGGAAATTAAGCCCAGGGCATTATACATGCCGACCACATGCTCTACTAAGGAACCATATCCTAAGCCTTCTGTTTGTTTTGAGACTGGGTCGAGGCTGCCCAGGCTGTCCTTGCATGTCCTTACTCTGTAGTTCAGGCAGGCCCCGAATTCGTGGCCACCTTGCCTCAGCCTCCTGACTAGCTGAGATTACAAGCCTGTGCTTCTGGCCCAGCCGTGGTCTGAGTTTAACCACGAAAGTAGATGTTCAGTAGGAGCTCAGTAAAACACAAGCTATGAAGATGGCGGGAGAGACAGACACACACTTGTTCACAGAGCTGGGCTGAGGCCTGGGAGTCATGAGGGTGGCCTTTCCCCACACGCTTAGAACTTGGTTACTTTTAAAAGCACAGTCTGCCCACACCCCTCTAGAATGGCAAGAAGAAGAAGAAGAAGAAGAAGAAGAAGAAGAAGAAGAAGAAGAAGAAGAAGGGGAAGAAGAAGAAGAAGAAGAAGAAGAAGAAGAAGAAGAAGAAGAAGAAGAAGAAGAAGAAGAAGAAGAAGAAGAAGAGGTGCCCTCACGCTGACAGTGTGGCAGGAAGTAACCCTTGCAGCATCTGTTGACCGGGAACACCAGGGTGCACAGCTCCTGGCAGCCATCCAGTTTCTTCCTGTAGAGTGACGAGATGTATACACACTTCTGTGTCACACCCTGGAGGGAGAGAGGGGACTCTGTGGCTTCCTTCCTCCACTGGGGCTGGGCTGCTGAGGCTCCAGCACCTGCCTAGTGGAGGGTCTTGGCACTGCCCAAGTTAATGATGGGATTTTTTTCTCTTCTTTTTTTTTTAATCTTTTAAAATTTTATTTATTTATTTTTTATTTTATGAGCATTGGTGTTGTGCCTGCATGCATGTCTGTGTGAGGGTGTCAGATCTTGGAGTTACAGACACTTGTGAGCTGCCATGTGGGTGCTGGGAGTTGAACCTGGGTCCTTTGGAAGAGCAGTCAGTGCTCTTAACCGCCGAGCCATCTCTCCAGCCCTTTCAAGGCAGGCCAAGAGTGAAGGGAGAGGGGCAGAACAGGGGCCCTGAACAGAATTTCCCATTGTTCCACGGAATGACTGCTTGGAGATGGCACGGACAGAGGCACAGTCCCATCCCATCCGTCCTCAGCAAGGAAGGGGTGAGGGGAGATCCACTTTGCATGAGGGACATGCACGTGTGCGCGTGTGCGTGCATGCATGTGTGTATGTGTGTGTGTATATGCATACATGTGTGTGTATTCATCCATGTGCGTGTGTGCATGTGTGTGTGCATATGCATACATATGTGTGTATTCATCCATGTGTGTGTGTGCATGTGTGTATGCATACGTGTGTGTATTTATGCATGCATATGTGTGTGCATGCGTGCGTATATGTGTGCGTGTGTGCGTGTGTGTGTGTGTGTGTGTTTGTGTGTGTGTGTATTCGTGCATGTGTGTACATGTGTAAGGAAAAGGATGATGTAGGTGTTTCCCTCAGCTGCTTTCCATCTTATGTTCTGAAACTGGGTCTCCCCGTGAATCTGGAGCTCGTTCACTCACTGGCTGAACAGTGAGTCCTCATGATCTTCCTTTCCTCAGTCCCAGTGCAGGCACCGGCTGATGCCTCTGGACTTTTGTGTGGGTGCTGCGGGCCTGAACTCAGGTCCTCAGGCTTGTTCAGCAAGCACTGTATTAACGGAGCCTTTTCCACAGCCGTGAAGACCTGTTTTTGTAGACACTTAACTCTTGTGTGTGCTGAGGACTAAACTCGTGCAGGCTGACTGTAAGTAAGCTTTACCACCGGGTCGCAGCCCCAGTTCTTGACTCTAAGATAAGTAATAAAAATACTTCCTGAGCACTTACTCTGTGCCAGTGACTCAGATGTACCTCTGCTTGAAGTTGTGTGTTTTCCTAATTTATATACAGGGAATATTATCTCACTTTTTTCTGTAGAGGCAGCGTTGGCAGCTCCTGTAATTTGCAGACTACGAGAGTCTGTCCTTATACCCATGGACTCCAAGACTGGTGGCCTTAGCTCCCACTCCGTGGCTTCCTAGTGTTTATTCCTAGCATTGCTTTTCACCAGCCATGTAGCCTTGGCCTGAGAGCCTTCTTTCTCTGAAATTTATTCCTCCTCATATATACACCCCCCAGCACACGACAGCTCATAATAGCCACTATTTTTTATAATGATAGTATTTTTCTACTCTTCTAGGTATTTGTAATCCCATGAATTTTCAAGGTAGTTCCTAAAAGATGGGCAGTAAACTGACAGGCAGCCTGGGTTGAGAACACACTTCTCACTACATGAAACATACTCACACACCCCTACCCATGTACACACACCCCTACCCATGTACACACACCCCTACCCATGTACACACACACACATACCAATGTACACACACTCATACCCATGTACACACACCCCTACCCATGTGCACAATCCATACCAATGTACACACATTCATACCAATGTACACACACCCTTACTCATATTCACACACCCCTACCCATGTGCACACACCCCTACCCATGTGCACACACCCCTACCCAGGTGCACACACACACATACCAATGTACACACACTCATACCCATGTACACACACCCCTACCCATGTGCACAATCCATACCAATGTACACACATTCATACCAATGTACACACACCCTTACTCATATTCACACACCCCTACCCATGTGCACACACCCCTACCCATGTGCACACACCCCTATCCAGGTACACACACACACATACCAATGTACACACACCCCTACCCATGTACACACACCCCTACCCATATACACACAACCCTACCCATGCGCACACACACATACCAATGTAAACATACTCCTACCCATGTACACATATCGATGTCCATGTACACACACTCCTACCCATGCACACACACCCCTACCCATGTATACACACCCGTACCCATGTTACACACACCCCTACCCATGCACACATACCCCATCCCATGTACCCACACCCCTACCATGTACACACACCTATACCCATGTACACATACCCTCACCCAAAAAAATGAGGTCTGAAAACGAAACACACCGTCTATGGCCATACCACCCCGAAAGAGTCTGCTCTAGTATGAAAATGCAACATCCCCATTGCCCTTTAAATGTCATGATTCATAATTACCTTTGGTTTGCTCCATCGTGGGCATCTGGGAGTACTGTCACAGCTCCCACAGTCTGCCTAGTATGCAATATGAGAAACTTTAATATCAAGAATATTGGCAATCACAAGGACATGTCCCCGTAAGATCTTAATCCCGGGCTGGGGAAATAGTTCTGTGTGACAAGACCGCGAGGGCCTGAGTTCAATTCCCAGAAATCACATACAAAGCCAGGCTTGATGGTGCCTGCTGGCTGTCCCTGGACAGCAGCCTAGCTGACTCAGTGAACCCTAGGTCCCAGGGAGAGACCTTGTCTCAAAAACAAAACAAAACAAAAAACAAAAAACCGCAAGGTGGATGGCTTCTGGGGAATGGAACCTAGGGCTGTCCTCTGGCTTCTACACACACACTTCACTTTGCCCTGGAGAATTCTGAAGGTCTGCCTTGGATGCCCATTTGAAAGCAGTCCCCTCAGGTTCAGAGCTGAGGCTCGGCCGTATGGTGTGGGCATGCTGTATAGCAGCGGGGAGTGTGGGTACAGACACTTTCATTTTAAGTTAGCTGTGAGACTTTTGACCCGTCACCGACACATCCAGACTTCAGTTTTCATGAGCTATAGCACGGGGACAAAACTTCTTGCTGCCATTTGACCTTTGGGGACTTGGCAAGAGAAACTACTTAGCTGGGAAAGGGCATATCAGTACATTTTAGAATTGTGGGATATTTACTAAACTGTCTCAGAGATGCCAGATATTGACAGTGAGCAGGGACAGGCTCTGCTGTGTAGCCACGTCACCTCAGTTCCCAAGTCTACACGGTGGAGTTGGCAGTAGCCACCGTCACGATTGGGTCGCTGTGAAGTCAGATCAGCACTGGGCGGGGCAGCTCAAGGCTGGCGTTCATCCAGCGGCGCTGGCTGGATGAGCAAAGGCGAATAGGGCCTGCTACACAGGTTCACTCAGTGTTGCAGACTGAATGAACCGGGAAACTGAATGGAGGCAAGTAGGGCATATGTCATGCATCATACACATCAGGATGAACCAGTTTTGTTAATTGCCAAGTGTGCCAGTTATATATGATGCAATGTGGCAGGAATAAAAACAAAACAAAACAAAACAACCAAAAACCAAACCAAACCAAACCAAACCAAAACAACAAACAAACAAACAAACAAAAAACCCCGTTTGCCAGTTGAGTAAATGGACAGATGGATTTGAAAATGATGGCCCAATATAAGGCTGACATTTGGTACCCAAGCACTATTTCCTTAGGGATGAAGGGATCATTGGTGGGTGGTGGCTAAGCAGGAATATTCAAGGCCTGCCACTGGCTAAGCAGATGCTAGCTGATTCTGAGTTTGAAGAATGCCATCTATTGGTCCTTAGGTATCTCGAGACCTGGTCTCGCCCTTCCTTGGGGTCCAGCTGGATCACCAGGGTGGGTCTCTGGTCCAAGGATCTTTCACTATTTTGGTGACTTTAGGACTGACCGTAACACTGATGTTAGTAAAAGTGTCACATCGGGCACCCAGGGTGGGATTTGTTAGAAAGCAGTCGATGCCATAGGCCATGCCCACGTCAAACAAGAGCCCCCGCTGTATGATCCTGCACATTTGTCCATTCAGAAAGAGCTCACCCTGGAAGAGAAGAGAGAGGCAGAGACAGAGAGAGATCAACAGTCTCTTCCAAACTTATCTTCTCCCCACAGCCTACAAGACTTAGAAAGAACTAAAACAAACAAACAAACAAACAAACACATAGGGGGTTTCCTGCACCTGTCATGAGGGCCTGGAATTCCAGGGTGTATCAGATGTGTCATAGGCACCTCTGAAGGCAGTGACGGAAAAACAGCTTGCTGATAATGTAAAACAAAGCAAAACAAAACATAACCCCCCCAAACACACCCCAAGACACCTGAATGCCTCTCAAAATGGGAACAGTTGGCTTTCATGTCGCCTGGTCACTGTCACCCCCACGACACTTACGATGTCACTGCCAGTTCCACACTTGACACTCAGGTCTGAACCTTGCAGGGTCTTCCAGGTAGCATACCTGGAGAGGTCTGAAGCTAAAACCTGAGGGAGACAGGAAGCCGTGTTAATACCTACATTGAGGCCGAAGGGCCAGAGGGGCTTTGCCAGCAAACTAAGTTCAAGTGGAAGATTCCCTGTGTGTTATAATAACTCAAGCTAAAGCAACAGTGGATATGATCAAAGGCCAGGCGTGACTGACTTCCTAGGAGCTGGGCATGCCTTCTGGCGGGACAGTCTGTGCTTGGGTATCCTGGAAGAGGCTATCTGGGTACATGGAGCCCATGAAAGGGTGAGCAGGGCTAGCTGGGAAGTGGCCAGGGCATCTTTATGGCCTGGAACATGCTCCTTTAAAAGTTACAGAAGCCAGTCGCGGTGGCGCAAACCTTTAATCCCAACCTTCAGGAGGCAGAGGCAGACAGACCTCTCAGTTCAAAGCTAGCCTAGTCTTGTCTAGTTAGCGAGTTCCAAAGTATTGAGAACTGCATAGCGAGACCCTGTTTCAATAACATAATATACAAAGTAACAAAATGACATTAAAAACCTTGACCCCAAGGGCCTTAGAATATGACCTTATTCGGAAGCAAGGTCTCTGCAAATAGACTTAACAGTTAGGCAAGATGAAATAATCCTGGAACAGGGTGGGCTCTTGATACAATATAAATGATGTCCTTAGAAGAAGAAGAAGAAGAAGAAGAAGAAGAAGAAGAAGAAGAAGAAGAAGAAGAAGAAGAAGAAGAAGAGGAGGAGAATACCACAGGGAAAGGCTGTGGGAGGATGGAGGCAGTTTGCATGGATGCACCTGCATGTCAAGGAATGCCAGAGAGTGCCAGAAATGACCAGCAGCCAGGGAGACTCAGGGAACAGTCTTCTTCAGAGCCCCTCGAGGACATGACCTTTGCTACTTCGATGGCAGCAATCTAGCCTCTACTGCTGTGAGGCAATGACTCTCTGCAGTTCCAAGGCACCTAGACTGTGGTAATTGGTTATGCAGACCTAGGAAGTCGCCTGGACACTATGAGTGAACTGAAGTCAGGGCACTGGCATGTTGGAGTGGATAGCCTCATCTCCATGTGACAGGAGTCTTCACGGAAGACTCAGAGTGACTGCCATGTCCCCTATGTGATCCGGCTTCTCCTGGCCAGCCTGACTAGTTCACGGGGCTGATGGCTGATTGCATTAAGATGAACCAGTCATTTGTTTAGGGATGTTGGAAGGGGGCAGAGACTGCATGGAAAAGCTTGGTATGGGTGTGTGTGTGTGGGCTTTGTCAGCTGCCATTCTGCCATGTGAAGTGGGAAAGTGAAAATGAAGCATACAGTCCAGGAAGGGGAGGGGTGCTCTTGGGTACGGGATGCTGGTCCAACCAAGCACGGCGGTCAGGGCAGAGGGGGCAGAAGGGGTGAAGCTTCTCACGGAGGCATGGTGACACATGGTCGACTGTGGGTCGTGGGGCCTCAGGGCTAGATCATATCTTTCTCTGGGACATTTAAAAGCACACCTCGGAATCCCGGATCACGTGGAACTTGAGGTGCTCTTTCAGCTTGTCCTTGTTGTCTTGACTGAACAGGAAGTCCTGTTGCTCCTGGGGCAGGGCTTGGAAGGCTTTGTCCGTGGGCCAGAAGAGAGTGACTGGGATGTGGATGTGGTCAGTGATGACACTCAGCAAGCCCATGTCCTGAAACACAGGGTGCCACCCTCTGGCTGATGTGCACACACGCTGTGCAATGTAAGGCCCCCGCAATGACATGTGGGCAAAGGGCCTCTCTGAGCCCATCTCTTCATGACCTGTACTGTGTGCCTTGTCAGGATTCCTGAAAGTTCCAGAGGGATAAAGCCAGAAGATAGAGCACTGCACCCCAACCATTCTGACCCCCATTTCCTTAGAAGGCAAACGAGAAAGTCAAACGTCAAGCTTTTGTAGTGGGAAAGTACATTTCAATGAATATCTTAATTTTGATCCCACTTCTGTTCAACTATTTTAACTTCTCTTTTTTTATTATGATTAATTTATTCATATTACCTCTCAATGGTTATCCCCTCCCTTGCATCCTCCCATTCCTCCCTCCCATTTTCCCCTTACTCCCCTTCCCTATGACTGTGACTGAGGGGGACCTCCTCCCCCTGTATATGCTCATAGGGTATCAAGTCTCTTCTTGGTAGCCTGCTATCCTTCCGCTCAGTGCCACCAGGTCTCCCCACTCAGTGGAGTGGTCAAATATGAGGCACCAGAGCACGTGTGAAAGTCAGTCCCCACTCTCCACTCAACTGTGGAGAATGTCCTGTCCATTGGCTAGATCTGGGTAGGGGTTTAAAGTTTTACGGCCTGTATTGTCCTTGGCTGGTGCCGTAGTTTGAGCGGGACCCCTGGGGCCCAGATCTGCCTATCATAATTTTCTTCTTGTAGGTTTCTAGGATCCTCTGGATCCTTCAACTTTGCCATTCTTTAACTTCTCAAGACTAGTTTTTTTTTCACATTTCATTAAAAAATACCATGTACAATATTGATGCATGCATGTTTGCTTATAAAGTTTCTAGATAAAATGTACTCCAAAGAAATGTCAAGACGAATAGGAGAAATCTTTTTGAGCCTTATGTGGTACGGGACTGTCACATACATTGATTTTTTTTTTCCGTGTGAAGGAGGTTTTAACGATCTACTTTGGTCTAAAATGGTTTGTCCAACCAGACCCTGTGGAACAGGTACAAGGTGACTGCAGAGTTTTGTGGTGGCTAGGTGGACAAAGGTTACTGATTTGTGACATCTTTGGATAGTCTCATCTAAAAAGGATTTATTACACTTATTATTATTATTATTTATTTATATTTACTGGAGGCTGAGTGCAGAGGTCAGAGGGTAGCTTGTAGGAGCTGGTTCTTTCCTCCTGTCACGACAGTCCTTGGGATTTTCAGTTTGAACATGTGGGAATCCCCATTTCCAACCAGCTCCCCAGAGAATCTGAGACACAGATCTTCTATGGAATTGAGGACCTACAGAGTGTGCTTTGCGGGGAACCAAAGTTCTTGGAGCTCTTTGGGGGACTGGTCAGTGTGGGGTGCCTCTGGCAGATACAAGCACAAGCAAACCTAAGAAATCAGAGTTTCATGTGGGCCATACCCAACTCCTCTTCCCCCCTAGTGTTTTACCTGTATTAACTTGCTGAATCTGGTGTATCCATGGTTTACTGCCACTGTAGTGAGATTCTGCTGCAAAGATAAGGACAGAAAACATTTCTCTCATCTCTCACCCGTGCCCAGTCATTTGACATTGTGACACGACATGGCTATCTACAAAGTTCATACCTAAGAGTTGTGCAGGCACCACAGCTTCCCTGACTGGAAGATGGCTCCTTCCTGAGGTGGCTACTCTCACTCAAGAGCCAGAGATACAGAAACAAATCTAATATCCTAAGTAAGTTTGGTTACTTCGTGTTGGGCCACTTTTTTTTTTATTGCTATCTTGGGACGAATCTGTCAGTTGAACCTGCCTCCTTTGGGCAGTTTGCCAGGTACTTTAACACAACCCAACTGCGTACAACGGTAACACAGCAGGGGCTAGCCAATGGCTCATCAGCACTCAAAGAAGCTGGTTTTTATTTTTATTTTTTTAATTCTGCCCATGATTTTCTGCATTACAGAGTCTGAGAGGCTAGACGTAACGTCTTCCCGACGCCCTTGCAGCTAGAAGCCCACAAGCAATGCAGGGTCAAACAAATATGAGCACCATGGAGATTTTTTTTTTTGGTGGAAAGGAAGAACATAAAGTAGAGCTAAGCATGGATGCTAGTCTCCTGGAACACAATGGTGCGGAGGCGAGGAGGTTAGACTTTAGCGCCCTGGGAGGCTAAAGGGCTGCAGTCTGAGGAGCTGTAACAGTCAGAATGGTCCTCATGTCAAGATTTTCTAGTTTGCTTTGTCTTCACGTGTACAGCATTGAAATTAGACTACGGCCTCCAAAAATATTTATTCATATACATAATATCTCAAGAAACTCCTCTTTGTAAGTGAGGTTTAGTGGATTCTGACACCTGCAACAAAGGAGAGTGGCCAATACTAACAACTAAAACAAAGTGAACTGGGCCTGGAGGCTGAGGCCTGTAATCTTACCTACTTTGGAGTCTGAGGCAGGAGAATGAAAAGGAAAGAAAAGAAAAGAAAAATTTGAGGTCTATCTGGGCTGCAGAAGTGACTTTAACACGACCCTAAGCAAATTAGTAAGACCCTGTCACAAAATAGAAAATGAAAAAAAAAAAAGGCTAATTTTGTAGTTCAGGAGGAAGGTACTTGCCTACCATACAAAGCTCTAGGTTCAACCCCCAGTACCACAGAAAGAAATACATAAGAGAATAAATGAATAAATAGTTAAAATTGTTCTGTGTGTTAGGAAGGAATTTTATTCCCAGTGTAGTTTTTGTGCTAATTATCCACTTTCCCTCCCCTCCCCCCTCCCCTCCCCTCCCCTCCCCTCCCCTCCCCTCCATCCCCTCCCCCTCCCTCCCCTCCCTTCCCTTCCTTCTCCAAATCTATATAAGACAACTTTCCCTTGTGGGCACTAAAGAAAAACTCATAAACATTTATTTATAAAACACTTTGTTAGGAGACAGGGTTTCACTATATTGGCAAGGTTGGCATGTGACTCCTGGGCGCACACAACCCTTGTACTTGAACCTGCTGAGTGTGTGGGCTGCAGCACATACTGCTGCCCCTGGCTAAAAGCCACATCCTGATTTTAAGGCAACCTTTGCTGACTTATGTATCATAGGCTTGTAGCGACAGGATTACAATGCTTCAAAGTGATGCCTCCAGCCAGATCTGAGCGGATGACACAGACAGCAGGTGCTGGAGGGTGACAGTGGGTTACCTACCAGAACATTGCCTGAGGCATCTTTGGGGGTGATAATCAAGTTTTTGGGAGACAGCAGTTTGTCTATGATGTGGATGACTCCGTTGGTGCAGATGATGTCACTGGACAGGACCTTTGCCTTATCGTTGATATACACGGTGTCCTGAAGACAAATGAAACTGAGATATGAACACAGAGAGACTGCACAGCGTGCTTCTCCACAGAACTAACGCTTCTCAGATGTGCCCAATCATCAGGGGCGGAGCTTGAAGGTCCATGGGACTTAAGCACATTATTTATTAAGACCCTAAAAGGAAATTAACGACGAGAGTGCAGTCTTCACCCGTGCTGCTATCAGCAGGTAATATATAATCAGCCAGTCTGGCTGGTTGCTTATTTCAACACAATTCTGAACACGCATACAGTAAACAGCTCACAGTTGGCTTCTCGATAGCGTGTCCTCAACATCACCCTCCACACCATCTGTGCTGTCGGGAGCTGCCTTGCCTCTGAGTCGGAATTCCAACTCAGCTGCTTTTTTGCAGATGTGACTTTGGACAAGCTTCTTTTGCCTCTTTGAGCTCAGCCTCTGTGTTTGGAAATTGGGGACAAGGATGGTCTTCATATCCCGAGGCTGCTGGACCAACCAAACCAGTGCACGTGAAATCCTTAGCACACTGTTCTACACACAGTAAAAACAGCTCAGTGGGGTCGCAGCCGTCACTCCGGGGAAGGGAAGCCAGATGCCTGTAGGATGAGGACAGCACCTTCCTGAGGCAGCTGCTCTTACCTGAGAGACAGAAATGGAAATTGGCTCGCCTTGGAGGGTCGTGGCATTCTTGGTCACTTTTAGGTTTTCCAGCAGCAGCTGTTGGCAGGCGACCACATGGTACCGAAGAACCTGAGGCATGAGGCCTTGCTGAGCCCATTGTGCAATCTGGAAGAGAGGACAGGTGGGGATGGAGGAGGAGGAGGAGGAGGAGGAGGAGGAGGAGGAGGAGGAGGTGGGGGTCGCTCTCCCATCCTCTGAGAAGCTAGTGACAGGCTTGGTTTGTGTTGGTGACCCAGGGAGAGTCTGGTCAGGGAAGGGGGTGAGAATCCCAGGTGAGAGATGCCTCAGGGGGCCTCTCCTACCCAGCCTGTCACAGCACTGCTTGAAGGATGCTGGTGTCCTACAGTGCTCCTCGGAAAAGAATTTTCTTGGGAAGCATGTTAGGAGAGAGCATGGGAGGGCCCCTCCTAGAGAGGACTGGAAGATAATATGACATTTTTCTACTTGGACTCAAGATACAAAGAAGGGGCCAGAAAGATGGCTCAGTAGTTAAGGGCACTGGCTGCTCTTCCAGAGGACTCAGGTTCAATCCCCAGCACCTACATGGCAGCTCACAACTGTCTATAAATCCAATTCTAGGGAATCTGGCCTCCCCACGCAGATACACATGCAGGCAAAACACCAAAGCACATAAAAATAAGTGAGCCTTGAGAGAAAAAAAAATAAAAATTCAGATCTGAAAATGCAGCATATTTAAAAAAAAGTTACAAAGAATACAATTCTGAAATCACTGTAATAAAAAGCCCATGAAACATCGTTTCACTCCATTGAGGCTTTAAGTTAAAATAGACAAAGGTCAAATGATTAAATGATTTTAAATATTATTCTTTTGTCTTTGCTTTGCTGGTACCCAAAACATGCACAGAGAGAGAGAGAGAGAGAGAGAGAGAGAGAGAGAGAGAGAGAGAGAGAGAGAGAGAGGGCAGTGTGCTTGGTGGCTAAGAACAAGTCCTTTCTCCAATATCTCCCAGCAATGGGTCTCGGGCAAAGTTACTTCTCTCAGTATTCTCCTCTGTAAAATGGGGATAACACTTTGCTTCAGGTCTGACAGGAGAATAAAGCGGATACATGCAGGCCAGGCCCCGTTCTGAGTGCAGTTATCAATGCAGACGCTAGTTGTCTGTATTTATAGGCAACGTGGCACAGGGCACAGTGACCTACAGGGCAGAAAGTCTCTAAGTCCCGCAAATCAAGAATTCACTTACATTCCTTTAATTCAGCATCTGCTTGGCCCAATTTTATTTTCTTTTGTCTACAGGGAGTTGGATCCCCTTGACTACTTGTAACTTCTCCAATTTCCTACTCTGGTTAGGCATGCCTTTAGAAAGTCTCTGACCAGTGGCACCCCAACAAAAGCTTCACACAGGTGAGCAGCCTCTTCCGTTGCTGGTCTGCTCTACCTGAGCCCAGATCTCTTATCCACAAACATCCCCATGGTGGCTTCTGAGATCACGCCTTTCCCCAAGCCCTCCCCAGCCCCCAGCCTCGTGCTCACTTTGGGCTCGTTATTGAAGGAGTTGGATGAAGGCGCGAACACCGTGAAGGGGCCAGGTCCAGCCAGCTCTCGGACAGCGTGCTTCTGCGGGAAGGGAGGTGGGGCCACATGGCTTTCTTTCACAGACACAGATCGAGGCTCAAAGAGATGCCAGAGTTAGTGTTTCTGTCTCAGGCTCAGAGTAAATCCAGAATCTATGATGTCAAAATTATGGGGTTTTTTTCTCCTAATTAAAAAATTAACATGTGGCTATTTGATGAATGATTTTGAAAGCAGACTCCCAAGAAGATAACAGCTCCCCTGTAGCCCCCATCAAAGATGACTCCTGCCTCTCCTCTCCACGTGCTGGCTACACTCACACGACTGTAACAGGCAAGATGACTCGCTTAACTGTCTAGCTGTCTTCTTGGCGTCCTAAGATGGCAAGGCTGCTAGGGCGTTTGCTTCTAGTCTCTCCTGTCTCATTCTTCGGTGCATCTGGGATTTATGTGGCTGGTTCCCAGAAGGTCAGATGCTCTCACCTAACTAGCCTTCCCATTGAGAGTCAATCTTGACTGTCGACTTCATCGGGTTAAAGGACCGCCCAGGAGGTCGGGAGTGCCTGATAGGCGGTCGGGAGTGCCTGAGACACGGGTTTTCTCAGACAGGGGAGAGACTCTGAGGTCTGACTTAGTAAGCAGGTTACTTCCTCCAGGCACTCAGGCTGTGCAGGAGGTAAAAGATGGGAGGTGGGGACTGGTTGAGCAAGGGAGCTTCCCTGGGAGGTGTATCTTGCCCTGCTTCTTCCGGTAAGCCGAGCCCGTGTTCTCTGCTTCCTGTGCGCCAGGACAAAAGCTCCTCTGCTGCATGTTCCTGGTGCTATGGCGTTCTGCCTCACAATGGCCCAGAAGCATAGAGCCTGCAAACACTTTCCTCCCTCGGGCTGTTTCTGTCAGTACCGTAACAGCTATGAAAAAGCCGCCCATACACCCACGAAAGTCTCTTTCTCCGCTGCTGTGACAGGCACTTTCATCCACAGCCGCAGTCACTTAACCATGGGATCTGTTCTGAGACAAGCGTTCTTAGGCCACCTTGCTATTGTGTGAACGTCCCACCCCTCGGTGACTCACACAGATCGAGCCCTCCTTCACTTTCCCTATTGTATTTTTACTGTACCCTTTCAATGTTTAGATGTGACCAGCGTCACAAATGTCAACCTGTGTGATTATACCTGAGGCATGAGAGACGGGGTTCTCAGATGGCCAACAACTGGGCTGGTGCCATAAATCCTAGTTCCAGACATCTTTCTGCCCTCCAAGACTTCAGAAGCTATAGCTTTATCTAGTATCTTGCTGGCAACATGGCATGTTGATGTACGCATGCATACATTCATACACATGTACACACATATAGTTAAATATACATATACAAACACACACACACACACACACACACACACACACACACACACACACACAGACACACACAGACACACACTCTGGTGGTGGAAGGAATCCAGGGCCTGGCACATGCTTCAGAAGTAGAAACACACTTTTTTACCTGTAACTGGAAGAAATACTGGGAGGTTGCTGGGTACTTAGGAAGTTCCTGCCAACAAGAAGAGAAAAATGTCATTACTTCGACTGTGAATTGCACAGGGAGGGTTTGTCTGCTGGAAAGCCACATGATGGTTTCCTTCTAGCCTCACAGAAAAGCTTGTAGTTGATGCTAAGAATGACCTAGTGATATGTTGACTCTCAGCTTCTTTCTGGAATCTCCAATTTACAAAAGAAAGATCCAGCCACCTCACCACCACCCTTCCCTACCCCCGCCAAAGCAGTTACAAGCATTTCAAATGGAGCTCAAATCTTTATA